>NW_024354875.1:20546484-20648984 GCF_902729225.1 Pteropus medius | reverse complement strand
GTGCAAAGCACACACCTTTGAGGACATAAATGACTACTTTGACATATGAAACCCAATGAAAATTATATTCATTATTTAAGAAATTTGGCACTCTTCTCCTTCTGTTATACTAGCAAATCATAGAATGTACTTTAATATCAAGCTATTTTTGAGTTATAAAATAGATGATATATTTTGTACATGAATAAAATTTTTCACAGTACCAGAGGAATTAATTTGTGATGTTATGAAATTTTGATTAACTTGCTGTAAAATCAGAATTGTTTACCACAAGTGTCTGGGTACTGACTCTTACAGTTTTTCCAAACAAATAATGCAATGAACTGGGGTGGGGGTAGAGGGCAGGGTAATTTATGAAAACATGGTACACCATAATTTTGCCATTTTTCAGCAATAAGGATGGCAAATGATTCATGGGATAAAATGAAATATTTCTCACTGTCGTTTCAGTGGATCTAAGATTTGCAGCTTCTTAACTTGGATAGAAAAAACTCTGCATGCATAAAAATGAATTGTAAATCAATTAATGATGGGGATGAAAACAAAAAAAAATGATTTTAAGAAAAGGAGAGAAAATCTAACAAGCAACAAATTAAAAGGAAGAAGCAGCTATTTATGCTAAGACCTTTGAAGGAAGGAGGTTGAGGAGAGGGAACTGCTTCTTTAAAAGAGGGCATTAAGGTCAGGTTAAAAAAAAGTGATATGTTGATCGAGCTCATTACATTTAGATCACTTAGACAAACAGAGGAAGGTAGCTTTTAAAGCAAAATCAGATATGCCTAAATTGAGTTTAAAAAAATTACAAAAAAGTTAGACCTAGTTATATAAGGTTAAAGCAAATAAAAGAATCCAGCTTCCAGGTCAAGATCCTCTTTGATCAAAACTATTTTTCATAGGCATCAGGGCCAAAAGAAAAAAAGAAATTGTTTTACGCCTCCCAACTCCTTGAGACACCACACTGAAGGAATGCTAGCAGCAGTCACTGAAGGAATGAACCTGGACTCTACAGGAGTCACTGTACCTAGAAAATTAGAGCAGAGATACTCTGCTTAAGACATAAAACAGTGGGCTTGAATGGCTGAGAAGCTGGTGTAATCAGTTGTGCCATGTGCCATGCTCTAATATCCAAAGTGAGTACTATGAGATTCAATTCTCCTATCTCTTCCATTGAAACATGAAATATATCTATGACTATAGGATTCATACCCTAACTTCCACAGTTTCAAGCAACTCCAACGTGAATGCGGTTAACTAACAGGGAATCGACGGCAGGGTTTCTGCTAAGCAATGCAATTTGACGCCAAATGTAGAGAATGAAGATAGCTTTGATAATTTTGCTTAAGCAGTATTTTGCTTAGATCAAATAAACCTTATTATTCTGGATCAGGTATTTATCAAAATGCAAAGATATTTACTGCTTTTTGCAAAGGGTCCACAACTTTCTTAGCACAGGATCTGCAGGACAATCGCTGGTGTCATCATGGCTCACATACATCACGTTATCGGCATGTATTTCACAAGTTCGGTAGCTAATTAGAGACCTAAAATACAAAGTACAGACACAAAAGGCTCATCGGCTCCCTCTCTTATACAGAAATTTTCCCATTATGAGGGTGCCATATCAATTTAAAACTTCAGTGATTTCCTTCTTCGTAAATCAAACGTCATCATGTAAAATCTAATACCAGTCATAATGTGGTGTTGACAAAGATTACAAAATATTGATGTTAGTATACATTTCCCTTTCTTTGAATATCACAAATTTCATACATTTCAAAAATTAGGAGCACTCTATTTTGACAAATTTTATGTTTATAAATTTTAAAGTGCTATAAAATTTGATAAGCTAGATCAATGAACAATGAGCTGCTGTTTATTTTTTGCAAACACTGAACTAACAGTTCATTGTTACAAACCTGGAACAACTAGGAGAGCCATAGCTTTGGCATATTCTGTAAGATTTCAAAGAACCTTCAAAAGCCCACACATGCCTTTGAGCATGCAAAACCAGGAGGCAGCACATCTAAACCACAAATGGAGAGTATGCTAAATATACATGTGTAAATTAAAACCTATAAAATAACATGGGCATTATAAAAATTTCTGTTAAAACTGGTAACAGCTTTACTGATTTACTGACAATGAAAATATATAGCATTTTTTCTGTCAGAGCATTTATCAACACTTGGCAACCCTGCACTAACTTGACATGTAAGATGATCAAAATGGATTATGTAATCTTTCCCATTCATTTCTATTGATTTTAGTTATGATAAAATTCATCAGTGTGCCTGGGAACGCTCAGGCTGAAAGGCTCTGGTTGACAAAAAAAAAAAAAAAGGAAGAAAGAATTCAGCTGAGTTGTAATAGGATGAATGTAATTTTAGAATAGGATTGCACAAATATAGAAGTCATGCCCTAAAGGCTCCAGCAACAAATTAATACAAATAATCCTGGCAATCTCATAAAATTACATCTGTCTATGCAGAGATTCACTTTTGAGATCAAATTACAAAATATCAAGCTAAAGGAATTAATGTGTAAGTGCCATTAAAAACATAGTTTGTGAAAATATTTTCAAACTTTTTTTTAAACTTCAACAGTAATCAAAGTTATTTCTCTGACTGCAAGTAACATCAAAATGCCAGCAAATAGACCATTTTAATCAGTTTTATTGATTCATGCTTTCGGTTCTTATTCAGTTAAAAACAAGGCACATTAAATACATTCTCTCATTGCTCTATAAATGCATGCAGCTCATTCTGTGTATCAAAAGTAATAAATAATGGCGATAAAACACCCAGACAGTTATAAAAATGACAACCCAGCCTCAAATATAGTATTTAACAGTCCAATCTAGAACAATAACCCAACAGGATACATAAAAGTGCCACATATGAAAACATGCTGTGTGTACATCCACTCTAGTACTATGGTTATACTTGATATTCTTTAAAAATACAATAGGGCTTTTTTATTCCCTAAAAAGCGTTGACATAATGTAAAAACAGTGCAAGTCATCGTGTTGTTGACATCGACATTATTACATTCATACACTGGAAATCTCTACAAATACATAAAAAAGGAAATAAGATCAATGATCATTCTCACAGTATGTTTAGTAAAAGTCAGAATGAAATTTTTGTTGTATAAAAGAGTAAACTACAAATTTGAAAAAGACCAAAAGAAAAAAAAAAAGCTAGAAACTAAAGCAGAATAGGCAGCATGCATTTAATAGCGTAAATCCTAAAGTTAGACTCAGTATAAACTGATTAAAAGCAAGAATATTACAAACAGCATGATGGATATGAGGCAGGCAACCTTGGCTTAACAAATAATCCAGCATTATCACTATGACTGTCGTTGGGGCTATTTAAAGGAACATCCAGCTCTTCACCACAGATGGGGATTCCTTCACCTGAATCCCCTTAAAGGCTCGAAAGAAATCACTTGATGATAAAAGATAATCTCTGCATGCCCCACCTCCACCCCCAACAGAGTCATCTAACATCACATTTATATGAAAATTAAAAAAATTCTTTTGAAAGAGGTTTTGAAAGAGTTTACCCCTACATTTCTTTTCTCCTTTTTTGAAATCAGGTAAAGAAGCAGTACAGGTTTAATTAACAACTTATACAAAAATGCGGGGGTGCTGTATTCACAGTAAAGACTTGGAACCAGCTCATTTCCAAGACAAGTCTCAGGGATTGGTGAAGGAATGAATGTTTTAGAATTAGCAAATTTTAAGCAAAAGCAGATATGCTCAAAAGAAAAAAAGTGTGCTTTTCGTTGTCCTTAAAGGAACTTCACTCACGGCAAAGCGTGCACAAACAAGGCCTGTGTTACAAATACAGCTGTGCCCAGGCCGGTCAGGTTACAAAGCCAGGTCCCTACTGTAATGGATTCAAGGTGGATACAAGTCATCCTTATCTTCATCTAACTAGGAAAAAAAAAAAAAAGAGAGAGAGAGAGAGCACAAATGTAGAATATTGTGGTACATCATCTGCAATGTTTTAAAGGACAGTTCTACCTATTAAATGTCCCTGGATTCTAAACAGTGAAATTTATTGTCTTGTTAGATAACACTAAATTGGAAAGCCAAATACTTCCATTATTTAAAAAAATAAAATAAAAGCCAGTGTAAAAAAATTCACGCCTTGAAAGAAAAAGTTCACAGTAGTACCTGGAAGCAACACTTGCTTTGTTTTAGGTTTTCTTTTAGGAAGTGACAAGTCTAAACATCCTCTAAAAACAAAATGAGTTAAGATACTATCTTAACTATTTGTTTCGGAGGTGAGGGTGGAGGCTTAGGTGAGCGAATTTCCAATGTTCTATTATGACATACAGGCTCATACCCCACTAGAATGAGGCATTAAGATATTCCACAATGTTGACATAAATAGGAATAATAGCACAAAAGTGTTTTATGTGCCAGTTTAAAAAACTAAGACCTTAAGTCTGTGTAATCAAAACCTGACATTAAATAAAGGATTAGATTTCCTATAATATGCACAACCTGATCTTAAGAAACAAAAAGTAGGTAGTTAACTTCACAAGAGAAAGCACAATGAATAAATAAATACTCAAATGATTGGCTCAAATGCCACCAAAATATTGCAAAAGCATACCAAATTGGCCCTTTAAATTCAATACATTATTTGTTAAATTCAATAAAGACTGATTTGTCTCTGTTTTGTGTTATGCATGTTGTGCGTGGTTTTACTTTATTTTTTTTCTTTTTCTTTTTGGCTGACTGAGAACTTACTGAGTACAGAATGAGGGAAGATTTAAGCAACAAAAAAAAAAAAAAAACCCTTGAATATTGCAGTGTTGTGCCTTTTTACAAATAATTATAAGTAAAGTTACTTAAAGGCTATTTCTTATTAATAAAAGCTTATCCTTATTACAATCTGTTTACAAATACTACTCCCAGAATGATGCAAGAAACTAAGCAAAGTAGGCCATGTTTGACAATATCACATACCCTAAGATTTAGGATTTGGGGATTGAAAATTGTGCTATCATATGTAGATATATAAGCATAGGTTTTTAATCCTTAAATCTATTACTACTGTAAAAATTTGAGAAATTTAGTCTCATCCCATTACATCCAACTTACCACTGAAATACTGGTTTTAAAGTAAGAAAAGCAAGAGTCTTCCTGGCAACTATAATAGTCAAAGAAAAACCAGCAGTGACTGGGGGAAAAAAAAGGAATTTCTGAGATGAAACTATCACTGTAACGCCCAGCAAATGTCAATGCTATCCTTATCTTATACCTGTGATTCTAGAAGCTTTTAGAGTTTCTCTTTGAGACTTGCTCCTGTAACCAGATCTAAATTTTTTCTTCCCTCTCCACTTTTGTCAATCATGCTCTAGATATAAAATTGTACAATACTATTTAGATGAAGAAGGCAGACAAGCTGGAAGAAGAAGGGGCTGAGAGGTCTCCAGAAACTATCGTTTTAATACGTCGCTCTCCATTCAATTTCTTTTAAGAACAAATACTATCTGCAAGCTTCATGTCCAGAGCTTTGTGTATGTCACTAAATTTTTCCAGCTTCTTTTATAGATTTCAGCCCAAATATTCTGCCTCGACAACGGAATTAGAATAAGTGAATAAACACACAAAAAGGGAGCAGGTCCAGTCTAACAAATCACAAGATGGATACAAAACATTTGGTCAGGGCGCATCAAAAATGAGAAAAAAGATAAAATACACTTTTTAGAAGCTAGATTGAATGGCAAATACAAATAAAGGGTATAAATCAACATCCTAAAGCTTTGGAATGCTTCCCAGTGTTAAAAAAAACAGCTATCCATATCCACTATTTTGGAGTGTGGTAAGTCATCTCTGCTGTTACGTGATGATTTGTTG
This sequence comes from Pteropus medius, assembly GCF_902729225.1. Classification (NCBI taxonomy): domain Eukaryota; kingdom Metazoa; phylum Chordata; class Mammalia; order Chiroptera; family Pteropodidae; genus Pteropus; species Pteropus medius. The sequence goes on along the minus strand of NW_024354875.1, from coordinate 20,643,106 downwards.
TTCCTATGTTTGCTGGCTGAGGATTTACTGCTCGCACTCACAATCCTCCACAACTTCGGTCCACGGGAATGGGAACTCTTCTGTCCAGGTTCTCTTCTGCCGTTTTCATTAGTATTGCCAGCCGGCTTCCAGACACCCTTCCTTTTTGAATAGCACTCATCAGCTTAAAGAGAAAATATGCCACAGATTACTCCTCTTCTTCATGGCATTTTAATAGTTACCTTTGTCGCAGGCAGAGGTAATTAAGTGCTCCATCAAAAGCCATAGCAGGTACTACAGCTCAAATAAGAAGAATACATTTTTGAACATTTCAAAAAGGAGAGAAGGGGCAGGTATTTCACCACTGTTGCATAAACTACACCTATCTAGCAAATCAGCCTGCCTTTAAATGCAAATCAAATGCATCATTTTTTGCCCCTTAATGTGCTCAGGGCACATACTTTTTTGAGCAATTCAAATATTGGATCTTCAGTTCCATTTAAAAATCTTAAAAATGAATCTCAGGGATTGAACAAAGACAAATCATGACCTACATTTAACAACTCTTTTTAATGTTACTGTACTTGACAACTTCAAGTCCCCTAAATCCAAATTCCTTAAAGACTTGATAAAGTAATTTACATTTAAGTCCTTGAAAATGGACCCAGAGATCTACCTTAAGAATTAAAAGCACTCCATAGCCCAGATTTTAGCTAATTCATTTTTATCCAATGGATAAAATCAGAATTAGTCTTGAAATTACATGCAGTAAGCGGGCAAAGGCCTTTAATCTGGAAGGCACTTTGCAATTACGAGCATGGGGAATTTTTTTTGTCTTTTCAAGTTGATGTGGTTTTAACTATTTGCTTTTCTCAATATCGCTCCCCCAATGTTATTTATTTATTTATATTTATTTATTTTAAAAAGAACTGATTTAGCTATTCACCAGAAAAAAATATATACATATACACAAATTCTCAAAATATTTATAGGATTTTAATTTTTAGCCTACAGAGATACATTTCTTAAAAATGGCTCTGAACAAGAGTCAGAGGCATCTGCCAAGGTGCTAGAGCAGAATTTCATGACCTTATTAAAAGCTGTTTCACAAGCTATTGCTTATTAGAGATGGACTCCTATAAGCAGAAGAGGCATTACAGTCTAAACCTAAAAATAAAGTCACCATGCAATATCTATAGTGATCCTTTCATGAGGATTACTGAAAAATCATATCTATATTCAAAAGGGTGTTTAATGAGATAAACATGGGCTCTTAATCTTAAGAGGAAAATACTGTATTAAAATATTATATATATGAAAATATACTGTGCATCTGATGAACAATGTAACATAAAGAATAGTGACATTTGAAGACAGAACAATTTTTGTTTACTGTTTGTCTCTGATACCATGAAGACCTTCAAACTTTATCAGAGCTAAAAAAACTGATAGAACTAGAATTTTTTCTTTACCCATAAATACTATTTGATGTACCAACATTTAAAAATTCAGAGTTTTCTTTAAACATCACATGTATCTCGAAACCATATTACAAGAAAAAAAATAACATTTGGGTGTGAATATATTTCATGAGAAATATGGTCAGTATTTTTTTAAGCTGAAAATTACACTGTGTATTTGTACTTAGTAGAAGCATGAATAGTCTCTTTCATTTAGAATTGGACAAGAAAGAAATACTCAATTATTAAAAACTGTACAAGACAACCTGCAGATGGTTTAAATTATTTTGTGTTTAACTCTATGCACTCAAAAAATTACTTAAAACCCAAACCACATAGCATATCTATAAAATTAGATTCTTATTATTTCTAAAACCTCAGGTCTTCCAACCCTAAATGCTGTTGTTTATTTACGACACATATGAAATGAAACATAAGCTATTTCTTTAAAGAAAAGTTTTCTGAAATCCTGAGACAGACAATAAAATGTTTTCAGGAAAAAACTAAACCAAAAAAAAAAAAATGTATTAAATGGTTTCCAACTCCCAAGCATAAATTTTAAACTCAATTTAAAATGTGTACTTAGTTAAACAGTAAGCTAAAGAAATAAACATTCTTTTTTGTAATGCTGGACACAGCCTGTGAAAATTTTCTGCATTTAGATTCAACAATGCTCTTATCTGCAGCTCATCTCCAGAGAGACAATTACCATTTCCTTTGCCTTGATCTTGTTTGTTTAACTTGACACAGTGAAGAAAGGGCTGACATTGACCAAAATCCCCAGCATTAATTTATTTCATGTTCAGCATTCATCATTGCCATGGTGCAAGCAAGATCTGGCATTCATTTGAAATACCTGCCCAAGAAGCACTACAGAAAAAACCTGACTGCTTGGAAACCAATACGTTCTTCATATGATCAGAATCCCATGGACAGCTACGAATAATGTAGGGGTTTGCTGAATTTCTCTCATTTAAGGAACTTTTAAGGAATAATATGTAATAAACGTATTTCCATCACGGTTATGATTAAATAATTGAACCTTGGGTAAGTGAAAAATTGAAAATAGAAATACTTGAGAGTATATGGTCTTGACCCCAAAATGCATATTTCCTGTCTTTTGTTTTTCAGATTCTTTATAATGTAAGAATATAATAAGTACATTTCAGGTTCTCAAGTGAATGTGATTCTCAAATGAAAACCACTACAATTTTTTAAAACGTTTTTTATTAAAAAAAAAATTACTTTCTACATTAGAAATATTGTGTTGCCTCTTTTGTAGCAAGTAAAGAATGGTCCAGCAGTATTATTCTGTGACTTACTTCTTTAAAAAATATACTTCTTATTCAGCCCTTTAAGCCATAATGAACTTGGATTTCATCTAAATTGTCCAATACAATAGAAAGTGTCTTATGAAAAGAAAAAATTAAAAAAAAAATATACAACGTAAAGCCTTATCCTCGAGGACAGACACACCAATCTTTGCTGTTTTCAAGCTCTCCACTTTTTAAGAATGAAGTGACAATTGTGTGTACTTAAAAATCTATTCTTGAACACCACTGACAACCAAAAGGTAAAAAGCAAATACACTTGTTTCCTTTCACTACAACTCACCTGCAAAAATTCATTGAGTTCAACTTGTCCATTTTTGTTCAAATCTACTTCATTCAGAATTTCATGTAGTGTATATTCATCCATTTGAACACCGATACTCTAAATAAAAGAAAAGCACAAAACAAGGAAGTTTAATTAAAATTATACAAACCCTTTCTTAATGTTACCAACCTTACAAAAATTAAAGGAGAAATAATACTTATAGAAAGTAATGAAAAAAATTATCTAATATAATCTTTACATTCTTTAGCTATCAAAGATATTGAACCAAAAAAATATTACCTCTAACACACGCTGAACATCAACAATGGTAATAAAGCCCTTTTGGTCTGCATCAAACTTATGAAATCTCTTCTTGTACCTGGAATACAACAGTGAATAATGGAAAAACACACTTATGTAAGTGAAGAAAAAAAGAGATATAGAAAGTTATTAGAAGTACCTGTCGATGTCTGAAGGCAGTAGGCTAATTTCAGAGCGATCTGTTAACTGTTCCGATCGAGATTTATAGCCCATTTCATAATATAGGAACTTCTTGGCTGTTTCAAGTTCTTCCTAAAACACAGACACACACAAAAGTTCAAAGATTTATGGAAAGAGTTATTATTATTTTTTTTTTTTAGTTTCCTAAAAAGAAGCTCATCCTCACTCATTCAGCATAATCTTTTGTTTCTTGCAGTTTTATTGAAGTATAATTTATATTCAATAAAATTCACCTATTTTAGTAGGTACATAGTTTGACATATTCTCTATCGTTATCATAATATAGAACAGTTCAACCCCCTAAAAAGCTTTCTTCTGCCCATTTGCAGTTCATCTCTTCCCCAGCCTCTAGTCCCAGGCAACAACTGATCAGCTTTTTGTTACCATAGTTTTGCCTTTTGCAGAATTTCAGTGAAAGAGTTCATATAGTAGGTAGTCTTTTGTTTGACTGCTTTCACATAGCATAATGATTCTGAGATTCTTTCATGATGTTGCATGTTTTAATAGTTTCTTTCTTTTTACTACTGAATATTCTTCTACAGTATTGACTAGCAAAATTTACAGCACCAAATTCTCATAGTTTGTGACAAACAAAAGTGAATAATATAACGGGGCATACAGTACCAAGACAGACATCATGAGATTAGCTGTTCTGAAATTTTGTTACTAGGATATTGATAATTGGATGAAAGTTACAGAGTCATGAAAATAAACAAGCTAACCTGATTAGTTACTCTTTTTGCTTTCAATGTCCCCAGCCTCAGTTGATACTATTTCTGAGAACATTGTCTTAGTTTTCATCATGTCAGCCTTCCATCTAAGAACCTCCAAAATGACTCTACTGTACTGTATATTGTTCACAAATATTTCTTTACTACTTTTTACATATGTATAGTATATACATACTCCCCCCCACCCCCACCCTTGGCCAAGTATACTTCTCGACTCCATTGATATGAGCTTGGACATGTGATTAACTTTGGTGAACAGAACATGATATATGGCACTTTTAAGTAAAAGCTTATAAGCAATTGCACAACTTTGCTTTGTCTCTCTTGCTCCTGTGCCATGAGAAGGGTATGAATCAGAGAGGTCTAAAGCCAATCTAGAATATGGAGAAGAGCCATAACAGCTAACATGTACACACTCTACATGTTATCTACATGAACTCTAGGTGAACTCTACATGAACTCTAGATGTTCAGCGTGTGTTAGAGGTAGAATATGGAGAAAAGCCATAACAGCTTCATGTTATATGAATGAAAAATAAGTGCTTGCCACAGTAAACCAATGAGATTTTGAGCTCGTTTTTTATATAGCATAACCTAGAGAAAGCTTACCACTATAAGTCTTAAATTCCCCATATTTGTCATCAAAGGATCTTATGTAAGTGACTAGTACCTTTCCTCCTTTTCCTTGGGAAGATAAACTTTTTTCTGAGATAAGTACCATCCTGTTTTTCCTTTTTCTTATACATATGCACATACATATATTTTAATGTAAATAAAATATATAATAGCAAAATAGCAAGATAGCTCTCTCATATATAAAATTAAGAATGCTAAAAATCATCTCAGCTAATATATATACATAAAATATATAATATACAATGTATTATAAAATATATGATACACACACACACGATATATAAGGTAAATATAAAACCTATCTGTGAAGTCACCAATGGTATTCTTTACTGGACGATTACTCGCCTCATACCAGCAAATCTAGTTATAAACAAAAGTATTTTCTTATTGCGCCAAGTTTACCTGGCCATTATCTACTAAACTGATTCAAGATTCATTTTCCTGGAAATGACATCCCTGATGCTTCCCTCTAAGAACAGCTCTTCTTCGATCATGTCCCTTCATCGCCTATGTAATTTATCCATACTCCATCAAGCAAGAAATTGTGGAATTTTAAAGCTGGGGGTGTGTGGATTTTTGCCTAGAAGTTACTCAATGCACTTCTCGAACCCTATATTTTCTGTGCAATGTTCCAAAAATGGAAGCATGAGGTCTCCATCTAAAGAAGAACTCTAGTAGAGTGATAAATCAATACCACTAAACGTAGCCCATAAAAGGATGGCTCCGATTGCTGAAAATCTATATGTAGAGGTTAAACCCATCTCTTTGCAATTCTTCCAATTTGTTTGGGATTAGCAAGTACCTAGAAAGGAGTAACTATCAGCTTCAGCAATCTAAAGCAGCCATGACCCACTGCTATACATTCACAGTTAACGAAAAACATATTTTGTTTTCACATGTGCTACTATTAAGCTTTGTCAAATTTATCATGAATAGATGGAGCTGTTTCTCTACCTAATGCGAGGTTTGCCATTTATCTCTATTAAATTATACCTAATGAAATTTCACCCATTGCTTCAATTTGTCATCAAACATTCAGTCTCCTTCCAGTTTCTTATTACTGGGTGCAGACCATCAACATTATAATCTAAGCACCTGAAGCAAGGTAGACTAGGTCAAACCAAGGACAGAGTCCTCATGACCTGCTACCAGAGACCTCTTCTGAGGCAAACAGTGATTATTTGACTGATTACAAATCCAGCAATTTAAAAAAAAAATATCACACGAGGCTTCATAAAATGCTTTAAAGAATTCAAACACATTATGTCTATAGCATTTCCCTGATCTAATAATCTTGTTGCTCTTTATGAAAAGAAAATGAGATGTCTGAAATGATTTTTCTTAAATAGTTCCTTATTAGCTTCCAGTGATCACTACATTTCTTGCTAAATGCTGATAAAATAAACTTAAAATGCCATAATCTAGAAAACTGTCCAAGATCAATGCTAAGACCATTGATTTACAGGTTTAAAACTATATTTTGCTATCCTCTCCCTTTTTGGAATTTGGTAGTACATTTGCCCACCTTCTGTCTTCTGGTTCTGTTCCTATTTGCCACATTATTTTAATACTTAACAGTGGTTATATAATTTCTGTCTGCAAATTCTGAGTACCTTAATGTATCGTTTTTCAGGGTTGGCATACAAATTCATTTAGAGCAACCTTCTATTTGAATATCTATTTCCTCTTACCAATATTTATTTTGCTCTTTTTCCACACTGAAACTCATTCTCCTTGACCAAAAAGAAAAAAGAAAAATTAGTATTAAATTATGAGTTGAAAAGTCCTCCCTTTTCTCCAGCATTCAAAACTATGCTACCAGTCACCTTAAGCAATAATCTAGAGTAGGCTTTATTTGCATTATTTTCCATTTTTAAAAGTTATTTATGGTGTCCTTAGCATTTTTTCCAACATTCAGCCAATTCTTGACGCTGTTCACCTACATCCATATTATTCCTGGATACTTTTTCATAGTTGAGCACTTTCATTTGTTTTAAATTTGCTGTTTATCAGCTTGTTCAGTCACTCCATTTCCCGCTTCCTCCTCACTGGAATCAATTTTGAAAGAATTTCTTTTTGTGAGACTCTCTCAATCTGCTTAAGTGGTCTTCTCTTTAAAATCTCTCAATGAAATATATGTTTTGTCTCAAGGCCATAAAAATCTACCTTATCAAATATCATGGCAACATTTTCCAAAATACATCCTAGACAATACTAGTCTCCCTCTGCCCCAGACCTTCCAAAAAGTGAGAGTTGGATCTGTCTCCTAATAAGTTCCTTTTTAGAAACTGACAATGCACACAAGCATTTTAAAGCCGCCAATTATCTGCATTAAAGAAAATCCTGTCATTTGTTTAACTCAGAATTTTCCAAACTCTTTTGACCATGTAGTCATCTTTTTGACTTATATCAATTTATGTCCTGTGGAACACAATTTGGCAGTGTCCCATTCTCTAAATATCCCCAGCACCTCCTCAATCCCCAACTCCCCTAGACACCTTCCTCCCTAATTGGTTCTTCCAAGTTGGTAGCATTTGGTCTTGAGTGACAGCTCTCTGATCTTTCTCTAAATTTGAGAAAACATACATATACTTCTGAGATATATATGTGTTGTAATCGCTCTATTAGATTTTAAGGTCCTTGAAACTATGAGCTATTTATTATTCCCCTAAAATATTTGGTATAATGCTCAGTATACAAGTCACTCATTAAGTATTGACTCGTAAAAACAACCACAATTCATCTACAGAGAGTTATTTATCACCTTGTTCCTCTTTTACTTTTGCAGGTTAAATAATCCCAATGCTTTTAACCTTTTCTCAAAAGCCCAGCTTTCTAACCTTTAATTCTTTTTTTTTCCCTTCTCCTTTGTTCTCTCTAGACTGTGCACAGGCCTCATTAACACTCCTATGTCTTGGATACTGAGTAATAACTTTAGGTCTTTTATTTCTGTTACTTTGTTGAGGGGGATGGGAGAATATTTCTGAGTACATAAATCTGCTCATAAAATCTGAACTGAAGTTAAATCTAGTTTCCTCAGGAGGGCTGAACACAACCAGTTTACAGAATTTTCTTCTTCTTTCCTACCTCCTACAGCCTGAATTCCTGGCACAAAATATCTTCCTGCATATTCAAATCATTCCAACCATAATTTTTACAGGAACACATTATCTTCAATCCTTCTATATGGTAAAAATGATTGGCAGTAGCATAGAAGTGGGTTTCTTTCCGTTTTGCCTCTGTATATAGCTTTAGTTGAGCAAACCCAAACTGAAAACTTGAAGAGCTATAAACCAGTCCTGTCAGTGCAGAGGCAACAGGACAGGGTGGGAAAAGCATATGCTCTAGGATCAGAAAACATGGTTTCAATCCCAGTGGGACAGTTTGCAAGTTGTATGAACTGTGACTGGGACTTAGTCCCTGAGCCAATTTCCTCAACTATAAAATGAGGGTAAACGTTATATCTGACAGAGGTGTGGTCAAGGTTAGGGAGCATTTTTTCAACCAGTGAATTCTACCAGCAATATTCTGCATACATTGCATTAAAATTATCAGGGAATTTAAAAAATGTAATGCTATGGTTTCACCCCTGAAGACTCTAACTCTGATAAAGTCTATCTTCAAAATCTGCCCTTTCCCCTACATTTCCCAGGTGACTCTGATAAGTAACCATCCTTGGGAATATACACCAGAATGAAAACACTTTAAGGACAGAACATATGCCCAACCCTTCTTTACACTTATGACACAGATGCTCAATAATGTTCATTCGCCCATTCAACAGATATTTGTTTAGGGCCTACTATATAAGCTGGGCACTGAGGTACAGAAACAAAACAGATGATGCCCTCTCCTTTGGGAAGCTTATTTCCTGAAGAGGAAGACAACAAATAAACAAGTAAATACATGGTGTGTCAAATGGGATAGGTGCTAAAGAGAAAAATAAAGTAGGGAAAGGGGTGAAAATGCCATTCAGATAGGGGAAGGGGCCTTTTATTTAACCATGATAAGGAAGGCCTCTCTGGAGTAGAGACCAGTAGGAAATGAGGGAGTAAGCCGTGAGGATATCTAGGAAAGAACATTCTAGGCAGAAGAATCAGCATGGCTTGAATAAGGAAAAGTAATTCGACCTGTGGGTTGGAGGGGAGTGAATGAATGGAAAGAAAGACAGGTAGATCAGAAAGATGGTGGCCAGACCATGAAGGCCTGGTGAGCCACTCTGTAATGACTTTGACTTTACTCTGAGTAAAAGAGGGTTTTAGCAAAGGAATTGTTAATGATCAGTCCTCACCTTACTAAACCTATCAGCAGCATTTGATACAGTAGATTACTTTCCTCTTCTTGAAATACTTTCTTCCTTTCTTTTTGGGTCACAACTCTTTCTTGGGTCTTCTCACACCTTCTTCAACTTCACTATCTATTATTTTCCCTTTCTCTTGAATTTTTCATTTTCTCTCCAGCTTCTAAACTCTGGATTGCTTGGGACTCATTCTTGGGATCACTGGCTGTTATCTACATACCTCCCTAGATGATCTCATCGAGTCTGATGGTTTAAATACCAGCTCAAATGTATCCCTCCAGTTCTGACCTCCCTTCTGAACTTCAGACTGACATATCCAACGATCTGGCGTATATTTTAATAGAATCACTGAAGCTATTAAAGCAGGGATCCTGGTTTAGTGGAGGGAAGCTATTATAATAACCCATGTAAAAATGCTGGTAGCCTGAATCAGAGTGACAGCAGTAAAATGTTTTTAGTAAGGGTTGAATTCAAGTCATCATTTGAAGATAAATATGATATGGTTTGATGTGGATTTAGATCAGGTATGATACAAAGATTCAGAGGCCTAAGCAACCAAAAGGTAGAATAGTTATTTATGACATGGTGATGTTGGTAGTAGTAGCAGGAGTAGTTTGGGGGAAGGTAGGAGGAGATCTGAGAGAGATGGTGCCATGGACTGAACTGTCCCCACCAAAATTCATATGCTGGAGCCCCAACCTCCAATGTGATAGTACTCAGAGATGGGGCTTTAGGGAGATAATTAGGTTTAGATGAGTCTTGAAGGTGGGGTTTCCTCTCTCTTTCCCTCTCTTTCTGCCATGTGAGGACACAGCAAGAAGGCAGCAGTCTGAAAGCCAGGAAGAGTGTTCTCACCAGAACCCAACCAAGCTGCCACCCTGATCTCAAATTTCTAGCTTCCAGAATTGAAAGAAAGAAATGTCTGTTGTTGAAGTCACCCAGTGGTATTCAATTACAGCAGCCTGAGTAGACTAAGACAGGTGGTGTTTCAGAAAGTAGATCAAGAAGGAGGGAGGAATCAAGTGAGTCAATGCCACCAATTAGTTGAATAGAATGAGGACCAAGATATGACAAGTACATTGAGCAACATGGTGGGAGTTATTGGTGAGCATGACCAGAGCTATTACAACAAAGTGGCAGCAAAAGAGCTTACGGGTTCAAGAAAGACTAGCAGGACAAGAATTAAACCAATGAGTACAGAAAATATTTTTTGAATAAATATATGAAACTGACTCTGCATAAGAGTTCAGTTTAAATAAAAATCATGAATACCTTCTGTTTATTACAACAAGCCAAGGGCTGTATATGTGGGCATCTGAGCACCATTGGCTTTCTTTTTTTAATTTGGATATAAATATAAAATTTCAAATGACATATATGAATACGCATTTGGTGGTCAAGAATAAAACCACTATTTCCTAAGAGCAAATTTGTAGAGTGTGAATTTCACTGTAGAATACATTCTAAGAGTGCTTTCAATGAAAACCAGAAAAAGTTCTACCCGCGATCATTATTATCATACTTTTTTAGGAATTATGACCACAAATTTGAGAGCATTTTTCTATAGGGGATTTTCCAGAAAAAACCAACAAATTTTGGTACAAGAATATTTTCCAGCTTCCTAATACCTAGCAATATTAAACACACATACACAGAAGTTGGCAAGAAATCTAAAGTCACCACAAAAATTATACAAGCATTTACTAACAGATCAAACATTACAAGTGTATAATGGGAACTGTGGTTTTAAAGACTTTTCTATATTACCTCTTTTTTATTATCATCCCAATTCAGTTCTCTGCCCATCAGTTCAACAATCCTAGGTAGGGCTTCCTCTGCTGCCTGGACATTTAGAAAGGCCAGGCGAGTGCGACGAGAAATCATATCCACCGCAGTGCAGGCATACTCCTTAATCCCATATTTCACCTGAGTTTGAATAAAAGTGAAGTTATTAGTTTAGGTCTTTTTAAAAAAGAAAGGAAATAGTTTCACCTAAAAAATAATAATTCGTGCTTGTTAGTTTTGTTTTTGTTTTTTTTTATAAACTCTGGTTCTGTAGCAGGCAAGAGACAAATAGAGACATCATACAGAAACCTGGCACAAACATGCAAACTGTGTCACTTCTCATTTACCATTCACAGTAATTACGTACCTCCTTGCTTATAGATAATATGGATGTTAATTTACACAGCTGGGTAGGTGAAGAACAAGTAGTATAAAGCTATGGTCTCATCCCTTTAGGCTGTCCAAAGATTTCTGTCTCATAGTAACCATATAACAGAAGCCCAGCCTTCAATCGACAAATGCTTATTGGACACCCATGTTTTAAGGTACAGTGAATTATAAATAAATATAAAGCATGGTCTCTGGTTTCATAAAATATGAAATCTTAATAAGAAATAAAGCTGAAATCTTAAGAAATAAAGCTTAAATCTATGGGAAGTTAAGTGTCAAATCAAGTTACATCACGGGGCAGCACATGAGTGACACAGGAGCTGCAAGTTCACAAGAGGGCAAACGACGAGAATTAACAAGACTTGGGATAGTTCTGTTTTCTATTTTCTCTTATTATTGTTACCATTATCAATATCACTTTAGAATTAAAATAGAAATTTGTAAATGAAAGGCTCTGTACTGAACCTTTACTCCAGGTTTTAGTTGACATATGTGCATTAAAACTTAACTATAATATAATTTTTAAGGAAGATGAAAAAAAAAAACACAGATGAATGATACCCCATGCAGAAGGGAAATCCCCACATGGCTGTTCACATACCTCTGCTTCAATGTATGGAAATTCTGACACAAGACGCACTCCAACAATGGGCCACCTTTTTCCAGTCACACTTGCCATTTTGGCCACCTCAAAAGCCTTGTCACCATAGGTGGCGGCAAGATGCTGTGCCACCTAAGGAAATAAAACTGCATTAGGCAGGCACTTTGAATATCAATAGCTTCTAGGTACAAAGCAAAGAGTAGATGTGCTTATCTTGTCAGTTTTTTACAGCCTTAACTAATAGTTCTGGGAGAGTATTAGATTTTGATTTTGTGGGAGGAAACCACTTGGGCTTCGAATGCTTAGGCCAGCACTAACTCTACTACACATGTATCATTGTATCAGTGACTGATGAAGCTTCAGCTTCATTCTGCTCCCAACATCACTTCTGAAGAACAGCCTTCCTGATGTTCATGATAGAAAGAATTTGAGATGCCCTGTCTGCTAGGAAGAAACCAGACAAACCCCAGATTTTAAAACAGAAACTACAAAGTGCATTGTTTTTTTTAGGTCATGAAAGCAGATAAGACCTTTTTTTCTTTTCTCCATCAGTTCACTTTCATGGTATGCAGACAGAAATGAACTCAGCAAAAGGAAATTCTAAATCAGGAAGGCCACATGGTCACTGATTGTGTTACTGGTAATAGTGAATTTAGGTAAAGGATGAGATGACATGGCTATGCACACCCACCTCACTTTCAAGTCCATAATCCTGTACAAGCCTAATGTAGAGTGTGGGGCTCCAATCTTTGCCCCCTTGAAGGAAAAGCCCAACCGTTCTACTTGGTCCTGCTTTCAAATTATGAGACTTGATAGCAGCATCTATCGTGTCTTCTGCCATAGAGCGATAGGTTGTCCACTTTCCACCTACAAAGAAGTTGCTAAATAACTCATCAGGTTGCCACCCTTTATTTTTCTTGTAATTACATTTATCAATTTATGAATAACAAAATTCACCTGTCATTTATAACAAATATGGCAAAGCAATGTATAAGATTTTACTTGGAATCCTAAAAAAAAAAATCACTGTTGATTAGTGTTAAAAGAGATTCCAGTGTGACCACTGAACTCAAGGTCCTATCTAAAGTACATTCAAATAGCAAAGCAATATGCCCGATACCTGCTATAGTAATAAGGCCGCTCTCACTGATATCCACAACATGATTTCGGGAGATGGACTGAGTATCTGCAGATTTGGGATCTGTAACAAGGGGACGAATACCACTCCATGCTGCCAGGACATCCCCTCTTCTCACTGGGAAGGATCAATGCCAAGAGTTAAGAGGATTACTAAGAGACATCTCAACAAAACTATGATAGTTAATAAGCAGGAAAGAGTTCGGTAAAAAGAACACATGAACATGCACTTTAAAAGAGAGAGAAAGCCCTTACATATAAGAAGTGAGTGGATAAGTATATAAAACACTCCAAAAATTATTTTGTTACAAAGATAATCTCCACTAGTGGTGGGGTGCAGAAATCTTGAAAATCACTGATACTAGTACCAAAAAGGAAACAAAAGAAATAAATGTTAGCAACTCTCAGCTGGGACAATCTAAAGCAGTTAAAAAGAACAACAACAAAATAGGCAGGAACAAAACAAAAACAACCAATAGACTTATGTCTTATTATGTTTTCTCCTAGAATATATCTTGCTATTTCTTCTCAGGGAAGACAAAGATCTTTACTTGAGCATTTAATGCAGGCCTAACCTTGTCAAAGCACACGGTATACACATTTTATCTCATTTAATCTCACAAAGCCCCATAGCATTGGTTATTATTATTCTCACAGTACCGATGAGAAAAAAAGGTTGGAAAAATTTAATCAACTTGCACAAAACAAACATCCTATAAATGGTAAAAAGCAGCACATTCTTACCCATTAGATTGTACTGTCTCTCAACTATTGACAATTTTCACACTCTACCTTTTTTTTTTCTTTTCTGATCTCATTATCTTTATAACTGCCAAAAAGACAAGTATACTGTCTCCTTCCAGTAGAAGTACATAATACTTGTGTTATAGCACATGGAAGTTCTTTGAAAATTCAAGATACCATGAAAGTTTTTGTATTATCTCTGCCAAAATATCCCTTCGATACCAAAAGTTGATTAAGTTTACCATAGAATTGGCCAGCAGTTGTAGAACACTTATTACTGAGCTAAAAATGGCTTAGGAGAGTAGTCCAGTTGTGGTTCTGGTATACCATCATGGACCAGGGCAAGACCTAAGGGCAGAGTTTTCAGAATCTACTCTTCTTTATCCAGATCAGCTTCAGGAAAGGCTTAGCTCTTTTCCTCTCCACTCCCTACATCAATGAGCTGACCATGTGCACCGATTCAACAGCTGGCTAATGATGTAGACTCTGGGGAGGTGATTGCTTATCTGGTCCTGCTGCACTTATTTTGGTAAACCAGTTAATCCATTTCTGGATAATAGAGGAGTGAAATTTTGCTTCAACCATGATTTGGGGTCATTTTCTATCTTACTCCTAGACATTATCCATAATGATGAAAAATTGACTGTATACAGTCTTGAAAACATCAAGAAAATGGGAAAACTGGATATCCACATGCAAAAAAAATGAAGCTGGACCCTTACCTTACACCATAAAACTAACTCAAAATAGATCAAAGACCTATCCATAAGAGCTATAACTATAAAACATTTAGAAAAAAATATAAGGGCAAAGCTTCAATGACATTGGATTTGGAAACTTCTTGCATATGTCACCAAAATCACAGGCTACAAAAGAAAAAATAGATAAATGGACTTCATCAAATTTAAAACTTTTGTACATCAAAAAACATCGTCAAAAGAATGAAAAAGCAATCCATGCAATGAGAGGAAATATTTGCATATCATACATCTGAGAAGTAGTTAATATCCAGAATATATACAAACTCTTGAAACTCAGCAACTAAAAAAGACAACTCAACTGAAAAATGAGCAAAGGATTTGAAGAGATATTTCTCCACAGAAGATATACAAATGGCCGATAAGTATATAAAAATATGTTCAATATCACTAATCGTTAGGAAAATACAAATGAAAACCACAATGAGATACAACTTCATGCCCATTACGATGACTGTTATAAAAAAATAAATAAATCAAGCGTTGGTGAGGAGGTACAGAAACTAGGATACCCTTGTGCATTTTTGATGGGAAAGTAAAATGACCCAATCACTATGGATAAATGCGTGGCAGGTTCCTCAAAAAGTTAAGTATAGAATTACCAGATGATCTAGCAATTACACTTCTAGGTCTGTATCTGATTGAAAGCAGGGAAAATTTGTACATCCCTCCTGCCCCATATTTAAAGCAGCATCATTCATAATAGCCAAAATGTGGAAACAAACCCAAGTGTCCACCAACAGATATATGAATATACAGAATGTGTTATGTACATGCAATAGAATATTGTTAAGCCTTGAAAAGTAAGGAAATTCTGACACATGCTACAGCATGTATGAACCTTGAAGACATAGGCTAAGTGGAATAAACCAGTCACAAAAGGACAATTATTGTATGATTCCATTTATACAATATACCTAGAGTAGTTAAATTCATAGAGACAAAAAGTACAACAGTGGTCGCCAGCAGGGAGTGGGGAAAGGGAGTTAACATAAATGAGTATAGAGTTTGGGAAGATAAAAACACTGTGGAGATGGATGGTGGTGATGGCTGCACAAACAAAAAATGTGAATACATTTAATGCCATGGAATTGTACATTTAAAAATGGTTAAAATGGTAAATTTGATATTATGTATATTAAGCACAATTGTAAAAAAAAAAAAGACAAAAAGAAAGTTTGACATAATTCAAGATTCAGAAGATTAAGCAAATATTTTACACATAATAAGAAGTATCAGGGCCTCTAACAGCCCCTACAAAACTCATGCCTTAGTTTAAATTAAACTATCTCATTCAGGAGGCACAGTTTTGTGAGCAGAGTGCAGTCCGGATTTCAGATCCCACTTAACCCCATGGTCATGTGCCTTTGTACAGTGAACCTCCTATATATTTATATATAGTAGCCCCTGAAAAGTATTTAGATATATATCAAGTATATTCTGTGTAAAGAGTCAAACTCCTTGAAATAATTGGAATTGTACACACACACACACACAAAACACACGCACACACACACACACACACCATGTACCTAACCAAATATAGGAAAACGATTTGAAAAACAGGTTACATTGGATGACAGACAATTTCTCGATGAAAAGTAGATTTCTGGCAAAGATAAATTCAACTAAGGTAAATCTGGCATATTTATATTTCCTTAAGGGTCTCACATGATTATAATCTGAAAGAAGAGGTACTCATATACCTCTTTGGGATGTTTAATCAAACCCATATCCAAACACTGTATCTGAAAAAAAGGAAGAAGAAACATAACAAACTCATAAGCAAAGCCTCAGGCTTCCAGGCTTCCTAACTAGAGACCACAAGGGAGTCTCAATGCTGGAATTCCAGTCCTAGACCTGCCCTTCTGATCTCTGCATTCTTTTAAATAGGTTTAATTCTGATGGCTTCCATGGAATGGGGTTAATTCTTGCTTCACAGGTCTCCACAAAAGTCTTGTAAAATCTCAACTGAAATTATGCAATGTTTTAATCTTTTAAAAAAAAAAAAGGCTAACTAGGAAATTACCATTATTTTCCATTAGAGTTCAAATCGCCCTCTGAGTCAAAAATGAAACTTAGCCAACCACTTAGAACGTCACTGTAATCACCACGAAGTCTGCAGAGTGTGTCTGTGAAATTCTTTAGGTTGCCACACTGACCAGGAATTTCGTTTCAACTCTTAAAGCCCTCTGACTGGTCTTAAAATTATTTGATGGAAAATTATACTTTCTAGAGTAAATCTGAAGCATATGCAAATAATCTTTGTGGCAAATGCTTCACCTTTTCTGGTATCACAGGAAGAAAAGTACATCGATAAAATTTTGTTGTCTACAACAAAAAGAATAAACTAAAACATTCGAGTTTTTCATTCATAGATGAACATTAAATATTTGGTATATGGATACTATTTGTAATCTTTACTCTTGAAATTAACACTCAAAAAAAAGAAAACACTAGCAAGAGTCTATAATGTGTTAGGAACTTTCATTTCTTTCACTTGATATACTAGCATTTAGCTTTAGTATAAGAATTATGTCAGATAAATTTGAGGATTAAATTTATTTTAAAAAATACATTTAAGTATAATTAAATTTATTTAAAATATAAATCAGTCTTTATGGTCTGCAAGATTTTTATATATTAGACCAGAAGGTGGTTGGATCAGGTTATCTTTCTACCAGTTTTCTCTCAACCTTGAGATTTCATGATTTTTATGGATTCTTCAAAATGCTATTCGCTGCTGAAGAATAAAGTACTTGTACCTCTTCTCCACCGAAATTAAGAAATGACCAGTCTGGGCCATAGGTATAATCTGTATCCATGAAGCAGAGCATAGCTAAACACATGAAACATGAATTCTAACCTCTTGTATAAGACAGCAAGTAACGGAACTAACAAGTTTCTCTCCTTATCACCTATTCACCCACAGTGGAAATCTTGTACACTGTTAAACAAACCCTAATTAAAGTTGTTTGAAGAAAGAAACTCAGTTGACCTATAGCATAGAGAATCTTTTACTAGAGAATCTTTTATAATATGGAACTGCTGCAGCCATATTATAACCATGAAGAAAACAGCCCTAGTATCAAGCCATCTTGGAGGGTGGGATATGTGCTGCTGAAGAGAGCACAACTTGGTGGGTGGTAGAGTGAAGAGAAATAAGGGCCATGAGCCTTTACTGCTGAGTCACTAAAATTAATCACTTCTTGAGATTTCTTATATCCAGAGTTCCTCTTTTACAAGATAACACACTTCTTTATGTTATATGACAAAAAATACAAATTCAATGACTCTATTAATTTGAGTATTTCCTTCTCTAAAATTATATATAAATCTTTCCAGATTCTGTAGAGCAACCCTGTTCCATTGACTTTTCTGTAGTGATAGAAATGTCCTATATCTACCCTGTCCAATTCACTAGTCACTTAACAGCACGCAGCTATAAGCATTTGAAATGTAGTTCGTAATGAACTGAATTTCAAATTTTATTTAATCTCAACTGACTCAAATTTAAATAGCCACACGTGGCTATGATATTGTATACACGTCTAGAGTAAAAGCCCTCAAGTAGTAGATCTCAGGACTACCCTGGTAGATCAACAACCTGGTTACTGCCACCATGGTCGCCTCACCCACATCTCTAATGGAGTATCGCTTTGGTGAAATTTGATTGTACTGCTTTGCTCATGTGAATAAACTTGCTGAGATAGCACACTTTTCCCCCCAATACTTTACTGTCATAACATGTTCCATATTTACCATTTCGAAGTATTCTTTCCTACTAATGTAACAAGTTAAAGGACATGAAAAATATTTTTACTCAATTTAGTACTCCTAACCTCAAGTTCTTACCCAGACATTAGTTCTATCATTTAGCTGTAGCCAAGAGTAGGTAGTAAACGTCACCCACTTTAACTCCCCATGGAATAATCTGTGAAACAAATAACTCAACTCAAGTCTTTTATGCTTCAGAGCTCAAAGATTCATCTTGATTTTTCTGGTTCTCATACTGCCAAAATTACTAAACAAGACTTCATTACTGTTTCATCTTCCTCACCGTGTTGAAAGACGTCAGCAATGTCAATTCTAATTTTCTCCGGACTTCATATTCTATATCAATGTATAATATGTATAGTGATCATATATAGAGATCAATAAATATGAAGTGGCATATCAAAACATTCAATGAACTTTTTATGTCAAACAAGTGACATTACCAAATCAAAAGCAAGAATATTTGGGCTATGATGCCAATATCCTAGGATTTATATCAGATTTCCAATGACTATATATTTAAACAATTATGTATTTCCTTTCAAAATAAATGAACACTTTAAACAAAACAAGATGACAGGGAACAACTCTACTATTAAAGTTGAGAAAATCCTCATTAAACACCATTTTTTAGAGTGGCTCGCCCAGATGGCACCCAGTTGATTTTTTAAATGCCAATTGCCTAGATGTTAAAAAACCCACGAGTACCCTCAGAAGGTACAAAAGTCCTTGGCAATATTTTCTAAAGGACAGTGAGAAAATAAAATTGTCCTTCTACCATCATGTTTAAGAAGTATTTTTATTACAACTCTGATAAATAACTCATTCAAGTTTTAGTATACATAATACATAAAGAGTAAAATATAAATAGTAAAGTTGAATAAACATTTTTCACAGCTGGTTGAAAGACTAAGTGCTATGTGATTTTTTTCAAATTATAATTAATATTTTTGCTTTTAAAAACTTGGCAAGACACGTGTTTATTTTAAAAATTAATAGAAAATGAAGCCCACAGGAAGTGACAATTAAGAGCTAAATGTGTGGTTTTGTTTCACATCAGTTATTTAACCATACGTTTTGGGGTGTTCTTTCTCATGTTTGCCACTTTTGAAAAATCAATAAAAAGCATGTGAAAATATCTAAATGAACACAGGGGAAATAGTGTCAAGAAATCAATACTTCTCTATCAGCATGTTTAACCTGCTGAAATGAAGTGTTAATCACAGAAATAAGATACCATATTACATTTATAAACTAATGAAACTAGAAAAAGCAAAGCGTGTGACACTATAATTAAACAGCTGGAAGACATCCAAGCCTGTGTAAGTTGATAACCCAGTACAATCTCTGGCAGTGAAAAGGCAGGTCTGCAGTGAGTTGATATGGCCAGCTCAGTTGTTAATTGAATAGCAAGCAATCTATAAACAGTACTAATTGCATATGTGAAAACCTGTGTACAACCAAAGAAGCTGCCTAAAGAAGCACTCCAGAAAAACTACATGGATAAAGCACTCGGCAAATCTTCTGTCTCTCTCAATCCCTTTAAGTCATAGCTTAGTTTTGCCACTGCGTTCTTCTGATTAACCTCTACACAGCAGACTTAATGATACATTTTTCAAAAGATCATTTTTCTTCCTAACTCGATATGTACCGCACAACTATCAATTACCCATTTCAGAAAAGAACAAACAAGTAATCTAGAAAATTCAGCCTGAGAATGGAAAGCTTTCTAAATTGTAAAAGAAGACATGGTCTTATTCCCAACAAGCAAAATGCTTTTCAGAATTGTTCCGACGCATTTTGCAGAAGTGTGGCAGCTGCTGTGAACAGCATGGAATGTTAAGATTTGACGCTTTTTTTCTTTCTTAAAGATATAGCCATTTGGGGAGGCTTAGAAACTGTTGTCAGAATTTTATTATTCATCCATTTAATAAATCATTTAAAAATGATTATTAGCCCTGGTAATGCAAACTATTGCTCTGGGATCTAAATCAAACTTTTTATTTTTTAAATCTGTAGGAAAGACTGGCCCAAGAGTTTAGTTAGGAAACATAAAACCTCCTCTAGTTTAACATACAAATTCAAATAAGGCCAATGGAGAGCAAAGGTCACTATCATTCTGAAGGTGTCTAGCAGCTTCCATAAATGAACTGAAAGAGTTAATCCACTCCTTAGTGACTATAATATCGCATTATGAAACTCAAAACTACCAATCAGAGTACTATACAGTATTCAGAAGCATGAGTATTGGAGCCAGTCTGACTTGTACTCACATCATGGCTCCAACATGACTATTGGCAAGAAACTTAAGGCTGCTAGGACTCAGTTTCTTCATCTGTAAAGTGAGAATTACAATATATATTTCATCAGATTGTTATGAGGAATCAAAGAGATAAAACAGTAATTATGCTTACCAGAGTGTCTAGAATTATAAACACTCAATAATGGTAGACTTTTAAAAAAACAAAGCATGTGTTACCCATTGTAGATAAATAGAAAGACTAAAATATGTATAGTGACAGCATGTCAACAAATAACTAAATGGTGCTCAAAGCTGAATTTTCTCTCACAATTCATCAGTATAGAAAGAATATTGGGCTTCACCAAAATTCCTTGGAAAAAAATACAAATTCAAATGTTTTCACTTTAAGATATAAACATCCTTCAGCTGACACTCTATGAAGATTTAAGGTAATTCCTCAAATCTGAAGCTTTCAGTCAATAAGAAATAAGAATAAAAAGCAACTGTACATAATCATTAATTGTTTAAAAGGATAAGTTTAGAAGCAGGAATGTGATAGATGGGGTGTACAAGAAAATAAATGAAGTATATGAAAGAGCTGTCATATCTGCTTTTAACCTGGATATTTGCTACCTGAAGGACTCTTAATCTCAAGAGTCCCCAGACCACCAGGAGAAAGGCCTGATTTACAGTGTTTAAATATTAATTTCAACCACTTTTACCAAAAATCAGAATTCACAAAAACTGTTAGTTTCACTAATTTCCTGGCTACCAAAAGGTACGTTAACTGAAACAAGCTTTATGGACCAACCAAGTCCCACTAGGTATTGCAAGTCTTCCACCTATTTATAGGCAAAATAAAAGAGAAGGGTACAACATCCAGTCTTTGTTACAGCCCAAAGCTCATTTCGCTGGTAGAAATCCCCACCTATGATACGGGCATGGAGGCCTTTTGGAACCATATCTGTTTCCTGCACAGCACATATAAGCAGTTAGATTTCTCATCATTATTGCAGTGAGTTACATCAAGATGAATATTAAGTCTTTGCATATCCTCCACTGAAGCTAACATTATAGAATATTCCTGATATAAACAGACTTTTTCAAAAATCTTAAACTTTCTACCTTAATATAGAAAGATTATCAAACTGCCATCAGCATCAAAAAATCCTAAAAGCACCTATTGCTCATTCATTTTAATTCAAAACAATCATGAGTGGCATACTAGATAGATAACAAGCTTTGTAGCTGAATAAAGAATCTTTACCCTCAAAGAACTCCAAGTGAAAAATATATCTTAGACTATGACCTATAATATGTGATATACTAGACCAACCTTCTATGGGAGTACAAACGATACGTGGTTTCTGAAGTATAAATAATACTTTGCCAAGATGAAAAGTTGGGGGAAAGGGTATCCCAAAGCAAGGCTTCAATCTGAACAGGGCAGGAGGTTTAAAAGTACATGACCTGATATGGAAATAGTAATACAACATGATTCGACCATAGACTGCCAAAAGATAGTCGAATGTAAACCTAAAAAGACAAGTTGTGAAAAACCTAAGATCTCATGCAAGATAGTTTAGAACTGTTCCAAAATTCAGTGGGGAGACATCCAAGGGACATTTTAGTGCAGGGAAGTGATAATCAGAATTGTTTTAGAAAGTGAGTTCTGAAGAAAAAAATCAGGCCGGGTAGAAACAGAAACCTGACATCTGACGTATGGAAGCTAGTTAGGGAGCCAATGCAAAAGTTCAAGTGAGAAATGGCACAGGTGTGAACCAGGACAATAAAGTGAAATGGGATTCACATGAGACTTTGGAGTGAGTATAAACAGAATTTGGACTGGATTTGGAAAGAGAAGGATCACCATTTCTAGCTTGGGTGATTAGATGGATGATGAGGCTATTAACCAAGATAGAAAACACATAAGGATGATGTTTGGAAACTTCTGAAATTAGCCTGGATTAAAAAAAAAAATCACTGTATGTGTTCATTAGAGAAAATGTTACGACATTCACGTTAAACCAAAGTATGCCCAGATAAACAATGGAAAGAAGTAAACTTTGGTCTTTTCAATTAAAGCAAGCCTACTTATCCTTCTTAGCTAAATCCGTTGTTGACATTCTACTTTCCACTTAGTAACAGGTCACTAAGCTTCTTAGAATATATATCTCTATCGTCTCATTTATCTAAATATTTGCTATGTACATCCCATATCTGTAAATCAGATCTTCCCAAGCTCTAAAGATTAAACAGCAATGTGAACATTTTATACTCTTCTTGAAGAGCATATATATTTAGAGCTCACGTATGGCACTCCAACACTGCCATTAGAAATCATCAGAAAAGGACGGTATGAGTTTCATGCGGATGTAGAAAATAGAAAAAAAAAAAAGGCAACTTTTTCCCACTGTTATAATTTGGTCTTCATAAATCTTCTAGAAGAAGTGGTTAGTACATAAGAATTAGCCAGGTGTGAAGGTGGGTTAGACTGAAGACATGGTAGTTACCTAGAGAGAGTTAGAATGGTTTGTGAGATGTGAAAGAGAGAAGACAAACTTAAAGGAATGTAAACGTTACCTTCAACATCACAACTCAGGTAGTTACGCACTTCATTCAAAATGAAGTTGATATCTTCTTCCGAAGGAATAGGATGCTGTGTGATATCAGTTGGAGTGTCAGTAGTACCGGCTATAGTCATTTTTTGCCAGGGTAGGAAGAAAATAACTCGCCCATCACTGGTAGCTGGGTCAAGAAGTCCCATACTTTCTGGGCTGAGGTAAAGAGATTATTTTTTATTTTTCATTTTTTCTTGAAATTGGCAAACATTTAATCTTAATCTATAGTTTATTTTATTTACCCATTTTCATCTAAACAAGAAAAGCATGAGCTATTACTTCTACTGCTGCTACCCTAATCTAGAAATTCCTAAAAGAAAAAAAAACAATTTTGGTAGCAAAAAGGAATGGAGCAAGTGTGATAATAATATTCCATAGCAGAACCAGCCCTCCCCAACTCAAAAATGTAAAGTTAATTAAGAAAGTGAAATTCAGCTTACAACTGTTTGTGTTTTTATACTCCTGGACCGTTCACATCAGATAATGGCAGTGAGATAAATGTCTATAATTTCTTTTATAATGGTCAATGAAGGAAAGTTCTTCAACCTTTTTTTAAGTTAAGTCTATGAAAAGTGTTTTTCAGGGACATCTGACATTTGGCACATCTCTCAGAAGCATATGAGAAAAGTGAAGGGTCTAACTTTCTAGAAACTAAAATGTAATCAAAAAGTTCTTTACTGTTTTGTGCCTAGATGAACTTGTACCACTTCACCAAATATGAGATTTCTTACTTTATTTCAATTTTACAGAAATCTCAAGAAGTACATCCATGAGAAAAGAGCTCAATTTTCTACTACTACCTAAATAACAATGTACTAGGATAAGGCCACAAAAGAGAGGCATGTCTTAGCAAGGAAAATCTTTAAACAGACAGAAGATGCTAGTATCTTATGCTATTAAATCAAGGTTCACAGATGCCTCTTGTGACAGATTATATAAAATCTTCCAAAATATTAATCAAGAATTTTCACTAAGCGTACTTAATATTCTAAAACCAAATTATAAAACACACTTGAAAGAACAGGCAACTATAAAAAAATAAACATTAACAAAACCTGTCTAATTTTATTATTAAATCACTAGAAACTTGTTTTAATGTATTTGTTAACCATTCAAAGAAATCTGGAGAAGTTATTAAGGAGTGAGAGAAATCTGAAAGTGTCATATATAATTAGAATATTACAAATCTTCAGATGACTGTTTCAATTTTAATTCTCAAAACAAACTTGGGTTCAAGTTTATTGTAAGGTATTTTCAGTTTCTGTTAATCAAATTTCTACAATAGAAAACCATTTTATTTGATTTGATAAATTTCAAGAAATCCCTCTTACACCCACAAACTTAAAAGGCCATACAGTCAACTTTTTGTTTATCATTCCCTTAAAAAAAGTTTTTTTAACCCACATTGATTCAATGTGTAAGGATGAGAGACTAACAACTATTTAAAAGCAAATCGAAAATATATTTTTTTATGAAAAAGAAATCTACAGTCAGTTTAGTTAATGCATCTTCTTTATTTAAACCACAAGTAGTACTAGTCTTTCCTTGCAAACTCATCAGCCCCAGGATATGCCTGCCATGTCTACACTGACTTTGTAGAGAGGAATCACTGTCTACAGCCTACCCAGGAAAGACTCAGGAGAAGTGTGCCACAGTTCTATTTAGCATAGGCAAAAAGCACCACAGAAATATGTCAATTATTTAAACCTTCAGCTTTCATCTTCACTCAGGATTACTTGAAATGACTTTTACTTTCATTTTTATATATTGAAAACTATAGTAATATTTTCAGTCTGCATGACTATATATTTTTTTCCTTTGTCATAAGACTTTCTAAAAATCTTAAAAGAAACTAGTTAATTATGTGTTTCATAAACACTTAATTCGAACCTGGGTTAATATGTCCTTAGATTAAATCGGTCACTTTGAAATTAGAAATGAATTCATTCAGAGTTCAAGTTTTCAATTAGATAAATAGTACTATATTGAAACAAAAAGAGAAATTCCATATTCTAACATTTAAGAAAAAAATTATATGTTTTATATATAATCATTTTATGGACCAGATATCACATGATATGCCCAAATAACTCAATAAACCTGATCAATTTTAGCATTACAATATAATAGTCAGGATCCTAGACATGAAATGTTGTTAGAAAAGCACAACTACTAAATCCTTTAAAACCTTTCAATGCAATAAAAACAATTTAAAGGGTGCAGGTGATGGTTACCAATACATGTAACTGGAACCTGTAGAGAATCAACTGCTTAAGTGAAGACATATGTGTCAAACGTAAAATTAACAAGCACAGAGGGAAGACAAAGCTATTAATGTAAGGTATAAAAATTTAAGAATCCACTTGGAAATACCTTTCATCAGTTCTGAATTACCTAATTCACACTCTCTCTCGGGAAAAGAATTATTTATTTATTTATTTTTTTATATGAAGGATTAATTCCGCAAGGTCACAGTGAAGTTTGAAAATGAATATCAACTATGGTAATGGTATATACAATACAGTGAGGCATAGATCATTTTCAATATGTATGATTCACTTGAAATCAGGAGCAAAAGCTTGCTGCTAATTAATGTGTATGTCTAGGATTAAATGTAATGAACAGTTTTCTCATGCAGACCACTGCCTTGCTGAAGTACCTTTATTTAAACTGAAATCAATGTATTGTTAACTACTTAGCAATCAGTGTTAGAGCTAACAGTATGCACACACATACAGAAAAAATATTGACCTCTTGTCAATGATAAAAAGCATCTGTAGGCTAGAAGAAGGAGATGATTATTTCCATGTATTTCAGTCATTTGTTGTATTGTTGCTGCTTTTGTAAGAAATAACCACAACTGTAATGAAAATTCCAGATTTATTCTTAAATAAACAAAAGTGTCTTTAAACATAAATGATTTGTGTGTTGAATTTTCTGAAATTAAAATACTCCCCACCAACCCCCCAAAAAAGAAAGCTGTTACCATAGCACAAGAGAATTCCACAGGTGGAATCTGAGGGTCATAACAAGCTTAATAAATGCCATAAAAGTACTCTGAAAACAGCCCAACATGACATACTGCACACATGGTCCTCTTCATTTAGCAGCCTACACTCAATAGATCAGTTGCAAGTGAACTCACTGCATCTCCAAACTGAGTAGGTTCTAATTGAAAGGTTAGGTCTTAAGTAATTATCAAGTAGTTTATAGAGCAGCCCCAGAAAGTCTAACTCATCCCGAGCACCTAGTCGAACCCTCGAGTTATAATTGCTGAGTGCGACAGACTGATGAACCTAGAGAACTGTTTCAGTCTCAGAACTCCTGACCCCATCCAAGAGAATGAATTGATATGGAGAGCAAAACTATACTCTGGGATGCTAGAGTTACAGCTGCTCCAGGTCCATGATAAAAGAGGAAATAACCCCTTAATCCAAGCTGCAATCTCAAACCAAGGGTCTCATCTGCAACAGAGCTGGAACAGGAACTGCGCTCCAGACCACTCCTTAAAGGTTCCTGCAGGCTGGGTAGTGGTTATATAGTTCAAAGTGCTAAACATGGGGATATTCATTTCTTCCAAAGTAGGATGAGATCAATCACTGCATCTTAGACTGAGACAGACCCACCTCTGACTAACACTTTCATAATTGATGGGTAGGGGACCCAAAATTAATGCTAAATTTTTACGATAAAGAAAGGCATTCTATTTTGAAAATATTACATCCAGGTGACATATATTTATATTTCTTAAGAAACATCTATTTACTCTGTAATTAGCATATTATAAATCATAGTACAGAACAATATATGTAGCATGACCTCTTTCAAGTAAAAATTTTAAAGGAATCAGAAGGAAGTGTTGCCGATTACCTGAGAAGTGGGGTGATAAGGTGAGGGGCATGAGGAAGAAAGCAAAGGAGTATTGCTTTCCCTTTTCATTTTGTATCTTTCTATTTTTCTATAGTGATTACTTTTATTTTTTGCACAGTTCTCTGAGCAGTAAAACTAGTAAAACAAAGAATCATTTTATTTTCCTGTTTTAACTTCTCTATGCTTAAGAATTCCCTCGGTGTTATAATAACATTTTAATTTTTTTAAAAAAAACAATCTCAATTTGGGCAAGTTAACACAAAAAACAATGAGTAGAATTCATTCAAAAAGTATTTACCAGTCACTATTATGTGCTAGATACTATATCAGGAGCTAGGGATATAGCGGTCAACAAAATAGATAAAAAATAATCAAAGGATCATTGTCAAAATGTATACACATTAAGTACTATCATACAACAAGGAACCAGAAGCTGAAAGAAGCAGCTTGCCAAGGTCACACAGTTAGCAAGAAGTAAACCGATCAACAAAACTTGACACCAGGAAACTTGACACCAAAGTATCGCCTTAAAACTCACTCATACTGTCTCCTCTGTGCACCCTGAAAGAGCAGAATGTCTTCTCATTTTAATGAAGGGCAAACTGAGGTTCAGAGAATACAGTGGCTAGTCCCAAATGATGTCATTATTAAGTGGCAAAATTAACATAGGGAATAAATGTCCTCTGAAGTCATGTGAAAGTAGTGAAGAAAACACATGAGAAATTATGTTAATTCTAGTAAGATCTAAACAAATATAAGGATTATGATGATGTGTATGTCTATAGGTATTAGATCTATACTCTAAGAGATATTAAAAAAATAAACCTCTCCAAAAAACTTTTAAACTAGCTGGCCTTGCATATTTTTAATCCAAAACAAAATAAACGTATACAATTACGTCTGGAATTATTGTTGAAAATTTCTTTATATACAAGAAACATTTATAACATTTACATATATTTACATCTTTCCTTTTCATTTGAACTAAACTTCTGGCTAGCAGTTTTTAAAACTCTATTAAGTATCACTGCATAAATTTTTATTATTAAGAGTGGAAGCATCCTGGTTTCTCCAGTCCTAAGTAAAAATACTAACACCTATCAACCAATAATATAGACATTTAGAAAATGAGAAATAAATTTTAGAAGTTGTTGGATAAAAAATTATCTTTAATATTTTTCTTGGCAGAAGTGTATTTGATACAAATGAGGTGTATCGTGGGCTTTCTTCAGGAATATTTAGTTACTGAAACACTGATACTAAAGCAGCAGCATCCATTACATAGCAGGACAGTGTTCCAGGAGAATGCAGATATTAAACAAAATATCACAGATTCATACATCTATTTTATCAAATATTAATTTATTTGTCCTTTATGAAAAAACAGCAGTGATAACTCTCATTCTAAACGCATTACCTAGAAATTATCACCTTTAACTCATAATCATATTACCTAGAGAAAATCACCATTAGTATTTAACATATTTTTTAGTCTTTATATACTTTTATAATTTTTAGATCATATTGCACATATAATCTTGTGTCCTTCATTCTAAACCGACATTGTTTAGAAAGTCTGGATCATTAGCATTTTCCTAGGAGATTAAAATTATTTATGACTTTTAATGACTATGTAATATTCCCTTGTTCAGATACACATAATTTACTTAACTATTTTCCTAAGGTTAGGGTATGAAGTGGTTTCTAATATTTCTCAGCTACAAATAATATCATAATAAATACCTTGAGCATAAGTCACTATTTCATATAGAATAACTAGTTCGCCTGCTAGATTTACTACACATGAAAATAAAAATCGTATACATGTGACATACTCTTAACATTGTCATATGAATTTTTTCCACTGATGTAGTTTAGGAGTAACCATTGTTAATTTCTTAGCTAGGACCATATAAATGTTCCTTTCATAATTTTTAACATCTACAAAAATAGAATAGTTTAATGTGCCCTTCACCCAACTTTAACTATTTTCCATTAATAGATATTTTTATTTTATCTCTATCCCTATTGTTCGATTTCTGATTATCTTTGTTAATATCTTGATTAGAAATTATACCTGATTTTTATTTACTACAATATTTTCAAAGGGTATTTCATAATTTATAAATATAACAATACTTGAGTGGTCCTTACTTTCAGCTTCTTCATAAGCAAATTTGGGTGTTTTATAAAATTAACTTTTTAATTTTTTTAATTAAAATGTCCTTTATAAAAATTTTTACCAAATTGACTTTTAATGTTTTAATGATAATCTACAAATACTAAGGCTTAATCTCTCAAGGTGCGTATACTGAAGAAAGTACAAAAATGGATTCCAAATCATTAACTTCTAGAAAGGAGTATTGCCATAAAAGCTAAAACATTCCCAAGTCTGGTTTGTTTTTGTGTCTTGGATGAGTTCCTTTACTTATTTCTCCTCATTTTTGTTTGTCTGTTTTTTAATAACAGTTGACATACAATATTCTATTAGTTTTAGGTGTACAACATAGTGATTAGACATATTTCTCCTCATCTACTATTAAGTAAGGTGTGCTAAAAGAATAAATACAGATAATTTCTGTGGTCCTCATTCTTTGGTGAGGATCACCGAGTTGGAAGACAGTTACCTGTAATAACCAGGCATCACAATGTGGACACCAGCACTCGGCTGGCAGATAGCTGTGGCGCACTTATCATCCATTTTGCGCACAGTGTCTGTGAAAGGTCCCGTGGCATTGATAACACATTTGGCTCTCACATCAAATTCCTGCCCTGTGAAAGAAAGTAGCATCAGTCACACACCCCATTTGTTTCTCTGCTCACTGATGCTTTGGATTATTCATTCATCTATTAACTTAAACTATGGTGAAGTATATTGTATACCACACTAAGAGACATGAGCAGCCAGAGTTATTTAAAGCCACACAAAAGGCTTCCATCTGAGTAAAATTGCCAAAAATAAGTCCAAATTGAAAAGTGGTGTGGGGGGAAGCATGCTACTTTCTCATTTCAGCTCTCAGTTATTTTGCAAAATTCCTAGCATCAAAGTGCCAAATATGGAGAAAGTGAGATGAGTAAATAAGCTGTCATCTTCATAAAATTCAAATGTATAAACAATGTTGCCATGACACAATACATTTCACAGTGTTGGTTTTCTTCAAGGAAACAATGTAGTTTTGAAACTGCCTACATGGCCATAAAACCGGGACAAGAATGAAAATCTAACCAAAATTAAGGTGATTGACTTTAACGACATGTAAATGCACTGCCTGCGTTGTCTAAATGATACTTTGAAACTTGGCACATTTATTTCATTTTATTAATAACATGTGTCTGTAAAGAAAACGAAATGCATTCATATCTGTGGGAATTTTGTGGGCATTTCTTATTATTATCATTATTAGTAGTAGTATTTAATACAAAGGGGAAAATTGGCAAGTCCCACAAGGGAAAATTTTCATGTTAAACCAGTCATTGTTGACAATAAAGAATGTAATTAAGATGACTCTGAAATCTGGCTTAAATAAAAGAGAAGTGACAGAAAAATTATAATTCAGTCATTACATAGGCAAGGCAAGATGCTAAAAAATACCCCTGCCAGAGTCTTGGCGTACCTGTGAGTACATCCTTGCACCGTGCGCCGCTCACACGCTCTTTCCCTGTTTCGGGATCTGTCTTCTTCAGCAAGCTCATGACCTCCATGTAATTAGCCGTGGCAGCCCCATACCTGGCAGCAGTGAGAGCAATGGCAAGGTTCATCCGTGCATCGTTGTGCTGTCCTGCAGCAGGGGAAAGCATCAGAGGAGGGACAGGAGTCACCTCAAGCCACAGACTGGTGGTAAAGAAGTATGTCACAACAGATATGTCACATCTGTTCCTGTCACCTAGAATATACTGATGGCTGGTCAGCTCTAGAGGGCATGATTTAAAAATACATGGTCATTCTCGGTCAGGCATTTACCTGCCACTTTGGCAAGTGCACTTTTGAACCGCAAAAAAAGCATGTCCCTTTTTTCCTACAGAGCTCATATCAATTAGCTGAAAGTTAAGCAATAAGTAATTATTCTCTCAGTTTGGGAACATATGTATATGTCAGACTTTTCCCAATACAGACAACCCGTATGCATGAAAGTGAAGCAATTCAAAACTTCAGAATATTTGACACCCCAACTGGTGTTGATTAACAATTTTTATGAGTATGTGCTCTATCTAATATTCAAAATCAAAAGCTTAATCTTCCATAGAGAATTTCTCAGTATTCTGTAAAAGGATTTTTCTTGGTTTGAATTTTGATCAGAGCTCCTTAAAATGTAACATTTTTTAAATCACACATAAAAGGTAAGAAATTAAGCAGGGCAAAATTTAATTACTGAACAATTCCTACCTGTATTGTTAAAGATTTATTGCTGAAAAAAGCCTAGTTAAAGAAAACTAAGGGGGAGGAGAAGGGGGGAAAAATGATTAATCACTTTAAAATACTGGCATCACTAGAGACTTTTTCTATTTATTATTGCCAGTGGAGTTAACGCTGACCAGGAAGAATTACTCTACATTGCAAGGGCCAGGTTCTCTGTGCCCTGAATAATTAATTACCCAGGGCTAGATGTATTGAAGCAGGGTTCAAATTTCCACATATTGGGATCATTTCTATCAAGATAATACTGATAAAGGGATGAATTTGTAATGAATATTGTTGTTGATTTATGTTGCCAGCATACCAAACATTTAGTATAAATGGTTTATGTAAAGTTTCTTCCTTGTGATTCAGTCTGTGCAGGGCCAGAAGCACTACCTAGGTAATCTGTTCCAGCTAAAAGGGCAAAGTTATAAAGAGAGAATCAATGACTGAAGATGCTGCTGCCCCTCCCTGAAAACATCTTATTCTAAAACTGCTGAACTAATACAATCAGCCAAGAACCTTTCCCTCAAAATTAAATCCTCTATCAAGTGAAGAATGCACATTAAACTTCAAAATGCAGGATGAAAAGTTATTTTATCTAAAAATTAATAGAAGGAAAGTAGAAGAAAGTAAACAATAGCATCGGCAGTAGCTGAGCTAGAAGTGGGAAGAAGGGTAGCATTCTATTAATTCCAACTCAGCATGACCCTAAAGTTGCTAATAAAATAGTCAGTAAGGTATACTTTAAGAAACCAACTTTTATTAATGTAAGGCTCCTTACTTCAAATTGAAATATGCTCCATAAAGCTAAATGCATACAAAGAGTCCAAAGAAACGAAAGAAAAAATTCCATTACAGATCTTCTTTTTAAAGAGAGTATACGTCTAAAGAGAGTACCCATCCCATCCAATCTTTCTAAGAGAAAAAAAAAAAAATCACAAAAAGTCCAAGTCATATTTGTGTGGTAGCGAAACACTCATCCATCCAGGCGTGCCTTGATTTACACACAGGAGAAGTCTCTGGAAAACCATGTGTAAATTAACTATTTTAAATCCTATATGAAGTCACTGTTCAAATGAACCAGGCAGAAATCCCACTTATTAAATGACAAATTCCTTGGTAAAATCATATATCTGTTACACGATCATCTGGTAATAAAACTCTAAGCTTCAAAAAAAAATCTTTCTTTTAGTACCTTTTTAAAATATAAAATCTTATTAGAACTATTGGTATGGGTCATCAGGCTCTGTTACTTCTATGCTAAGAAATGCCACCCTAATTAGCTTCTAAATCCCAATACTTCTGAAGGTAAACAAGATCAACCTCAATTAAAAGTGTGAGGTGAAAACAAGTTCCTTCAGTCCTTATTTTGCATACCTGCTCTGATACCCGGCAGCACTTATTTAAGAAGGCACTTGGTGCTATGAGGCTCCTCTGCCAGAATTCTACTCCCATTATTTTCACTATCTAGGAACATCAAATTATTTGCAACTCCTTGAACATTTATGTCATTTCACATCTTGCTTTTGCCCACACTCATTTTTCTGGCTGGAATACCACTGTGAAAGTTTTGGACTACTCCTATTCCTCTCTCATGATCTGGTTCAAACATCACCCCATGAAGTCGTCCCTTATCTGCATCCCTCTAAGGCAAAGTTGTTCATTCCTTCTTCTGAGTAGACATTATATCTTGTACATACATTTTTATAGTCTTTATGATACTATATTCATCCGTGTATCCATCGACTGAAAAAAATTATAAGCTTTGGTTATGAGTCAAGCACTGTAACAAATGCAGGGAACACAACAGTGAGAACGATATGGCATATTTCTGATCTCTATTCTCATAGAACTTACATTCCATTGTAATTACTCAATTTTTCATGTCTCCTTATCCCAGTCATGGGAAAGCAGGCAGCCTTACTTGCTCATCTTTTTTTTTCCCTTGTTAGTATCAAGCACAGAACAGGTATCCAGTAAGTGTTAAGTGTAGCCAAATTCCATAGATAAATAAGATTATTTATAGACTCAAGTATATAGTCTTAAAGATTTAACTGTATCATAATTTTGTATACACTTTTAAAACTTTATAGTCTTTATAGATTTACAATCTTATCTGTAACTATGGAATTGAATGCTTTGTCTCGTGTTAAAGAAATTTAAGGGGATCAGGGAAATCTCAGAAATGCATAAAATCTGAACTTAAATCCAAACTAGCCTTTATATTTAAGTTGTATAAGTGGGATGGAAGGAAAAATGGTTATGAATGATTTCCTCAAGACTTATCCCACAAGTTTCCCCTTGTTTGCAAGGGAAAGCAAACACAGTTATTAAAAGCTCCTAGAAATTGAGGAGTAAATTGACTTTTCTCTGGGCCCAGGAGCTCACACCTTCACCCAGAAGCTCCTTTCTCTGCAGACATTCAGTTTAATTCATGTACCTCCTTGGATTCATAGCAGACCTACTCCCTTACCCACATTAAATTCATCCTTTACCCTCAGATACCCAGATGCTCACAGTGTATGCTTCCTGGGATAAGTGGTATATTTTCACCTTCTTAACTAAATTCCTCCCAGCCCCCTCTCCTGACATTTTGCAAGGTATCTGTACGCCTCCTGAAATTTTATTTCTTGAGAAAAAAAGTTTTTTGACAACACTGCATGTCATTGGAATGCGATACAATAATCTCAATTCCCCCACCCCATTGATCTGCTTATTAAAATTGGATTTTCAAATCTGTTGCCTTTGAGCCAGGGAACATACTATTCACTAATCAGGGAATAGCTTTCCATTGGCACCAACACAAGGATCCAGACGGGGACTGTGAAAATCTGTTTCCTACTCTTCTCCTTTTGCACTTGAAATCTTACATATGTGCACATACTGAACTTACAACTCATATGAGAGGAAGCACATAAGAGGTGGAACTATAACTGTTTTCCCTTGTTTAGAAAAACAAAATGTTAAATCAATCCACCAAAAAGAATGTAGGTCAGTGGTGGTTGAGAAGGATTTGCCTTACTCCTCAATGGCCTTGCACACGGGACAGTGAGAGAGATTTTAAATGAAAAATGTTTTAGGATGTAATGATAGAATAGACCTCAAATATAAATATTTTGGAGACATAGCAATATTGCACTCCTTGGAGGGTTTCAAAGTTTGGCAACTAAGTTAACATGCAAAATAGCTGAAAAAAGAAAAATAATCATTGAATGTGTAAACGGTATGAAGAATGAGTAAATACAAAAAAAAAAAGTAACAAATTACCTTGGTCCTTCAGATCTAAAATTCTGTGATGCTATGAAATTCTACATACAATCTTTTAATACAGCACACTTTTAAATGGCCATTTACAGTGCACAGACCTAGCTATGTGAACCCAGGGATTCATACAGAAAGTTTGTTAGAAAAAATAGTCTTTAAAATTGCATTTGTCCATAACTTTACTGTTAATTAAAATTGCCAATGTTAAATGTTAAAAATATTTCTTTCCATCTCCCTGTGCCCTGACTCTGCTTCTAGAAGGAGGGGGGAAAAAAGGAAGCTTGAAAGAAAAAGTACTTCCTTAAAGATTTAATCCCATTTTTAACAAAATGTACAAGGCACGCTTCAATGTCTCAGACTGACAGTGTCACAATGACCTCTCAGGCGGCTTCTCCTTAGCAGTCAGGCAAAGATAATTCAAAGGCTAATAATCTACAAAACTCAAGTTGATTTAATATAATCATTATATTTAAAATTGCCCTATCTGATGGGAAGAGTACAGATTGATGCAGAGTAAAAAAGTGTGCATGCATGTGGAGGGGGAGGGATTACTAAATTCTGGTTTAAGTACATATGATGAATAAACTGAAAAAGGAAAACTCAAAATGAACACATACTTTTCATGGCAAATTGTGACGACAGTAAAATTTCCAAAAGTATATTATTTATAAAAGTTGTAATTTTTGTGGCTAGTGGTGGGGATCAGGGAGACACATGAAACAATTTAGGAAGCATGCACCTTACAAGATACAGTGGAGAATGGCTCTGGACTTGGAATGATTAGGTCACAAGTTTTGAGTATTTCTCTGGGCTTTAGTGTCCTATTAAAAAAGAGGAATTGGGTGGAACCTCTGAAATTATACAATGAATGTAATGGCTGATCTTCCATAGCTACTATCCTTTCAAGATTTCACTGCAACTTTTTCCTGATTTCTGGTTACTCTCATGTCTGAAAAGAGAATGGACATTAATAAAGACCAAATGACAGGTGCTTTATAAAGCAAATCAGAAAAATAAAATCAGAAATCATATTCTTACATCAGATCTGAAATCATGATTTGATCAGCCTTCATAGGCTATGTAGTATATTGCAAAAATTGTTCCAATTCTTCACCCCTCCCTGTAGCTGTGCCATTTGCCTTGTGTCTTCACAGTGTCCTTTCCCACTCTGACTCTAGACTCAACCATGTAAAATTGTTTTGGTGAATGGAACGATTAGTAGATGTCAGAAAAAAAAAAAAAAGGCTATGCCAATGTCATAAAAACGATGGACACTCTGATGAGAGGCATGTGGCAAGTTTCCCCAATCATCCCAGCCAAGGCCATCTTACATCATCTGACAGTCAACACCTCCAAATGTGAGTGCAAGTTCAGCACAGACCAGAAGAATCTTAACCAATCCAATGCATAAGCAACAAATCCTAATTGTTTTTATTCTGCTGAAGTTTTATGGTTGCTGTTGTGTGGAATTGTGGGAATAGATAATTTATACAAGCAATGTAACCAATTTTCTAATAAAGTTAGTCCCAACTAAAAAACAGGGTCTATCTTCAAAACTGTATTCTAAGATGGCTAATTAGAACACAATCCATTTTCCTGTAAAAATGCTATAAATAAATGATGGTGATGTAATTAGTTTGTGCCACAAGAGCTATTTAGTGCACAGGTACCTGAATAAAGGCATCGGTAATGATTCTAACAGCCTCAATGCCCACAACTCCCTCCTGTGACCTCAATCCTCAAACACTGCTCTTCCTTCACACCTCCGGCCTTGTGTTCATGTTGTCTGTACTCCATGGAACATCTTACCCCACTTGGTGAACTATCAACTTTTCATCTTTCCTTAATGAAAACTTTCCTTGACTCTTCTCAAATACAATAACCTTCTCTCCTCTGAGCTTCATGGCACTTTGTACATATATTTATTACAGCACAAACTATTTCTTAAACATTTGTATTTAACACTCATTTGTTGAGCGAATATGTACGCAATGTTTTTAATATGCCAGGGACTGTGCTAGGAATTGGGTTTAAAATGGACACCCAAGTAGTCACAGTTCCAGGCCTAGGGAAACTTGATTCTAATAATATGTTCCTAAAAGAACAGAGTGCATCTTATACAATTTTGCTTTCCCAGTACCTACCATAGTATTTTCTACCTAGTAAATATTCAAATATTTGTTGAACAAATAAATAAGTTAATGTACATGATTATAGAACACAATCACAGGTCAGAGATTATTAAATAAAGGAAATATGCTCAAGGCTTAGAGATTCTAGGAACAGTCTCCACCCCTCAGCCCTACCCCCACTATGGCTGTGGTCTCCACTGAACCAAGGGCCTATTATCTCTCGAACTAACTACCCAGCAGACAATGGAAACAAGATGTCTTCTATTATAAGATCTTCAGTGAAAACACAAGCAAAAGGAGAAGGCCAGTGATAAAGTGGAAGCAAGTAAGTGTTTGATGTATGATTAGGACAGCCAGTAACAGATCCCTTTAACAAATATTGATTGAGTACATATTGTGAGCCAGGCATAATGCTTGGCACCAGGGATCCACTGAGTAGGAAGAATAAGAATACCCTAGTCTCTGCTCTGTGGAATGATGTTCTAATGCGGAAGAGAGATAAAACCAACTAAAATTAATTAAGACAATTAAAAATTGCAATAATAGAAAAAAGGAAAATATAGGTGGCAGGGAGAGCAACTTCCTGGGACAGGGGCCAAATTTTAGGCATGGCAGTTAGGGAAAGTGATCAAGATTAGAAAGAAGTAGAGAAAATACAGAGAAGGCAATTGAGTCCTAACAGGAAGACCACGTCTCATAAACTATAATCATTGCTAATTTTCAATTCTATCTAAAGCTTATCTGAAGCATGAACTATCAGAAATGTGACTATAATATTAGCATGACCACATTTGAATAAATAGTGCCTGCGAAGTGATTTTTTTCATTCATTCTTTAAAATATTCATCTATATTTTATATACACTTATCAGAAATTAAGTTTAAAAATCTTCCTGGGTTAATGTACATTTTTGCAGGAAATGTCTTCTAATATAGACTAGTGAAACTCAAAATAAAAGCGTAAAATTCAAAGTTTATGAATTGGAGTAATTTGCTGTCACTTATCCATACTACGGTTCTCAAGAAGGGACACCTGTTAGCACTGAGCATGTAATCATTTTTATTATCAAATACAAAGGTACAATTAAATACAGGCACAGGATGTGACCTGCATCATAATTCTGCCAGGCCCTTCTCTTCACAATATCCTTTTCATTATCGTGGGCCTTTTGTTCCTTTATGCTTCTTTTGTCTCTCCCTAAGTTCTCGAATAAGCTATTTACAATCTGAATAATTAGCAATCAGTGTAGATCTGTGGTCTTTGGCCCCATGTAAACGAAACATTGTGAATTGCCTTAACGTGACATATTTAAGTACATAAAGTTTCTATACCCTCAGGACTCTCCTTTCTTGAAAAAGTTTTTAATGAATCTAATGAAATTTTCTACTTTTCAGACACTTAGCAACCTAGCTAGAGCTGAATAAAAATAAAACCACAAATGAAACTGCAAACAATAGAATGCTTTCAGTATTCATTAGCTATATCTGTACAACAAATATTCTATACATCAGTTTGCAATGAAGACTCCTCGCCACCATATCTACCCAAGACAAATAATTCTCTCTCAAGCATAAGCCAAAAATAGGTTTTTATACTTCTTAAGGAAGAAAAAAGGGAAAAGGAATATTGTGACAAAAATTAATTGAAATGAAGCTGAACAGTCAAGAAGCAAGACACACTGTAGAGACCCTTTTACAAACCACACAACCGTGTGACCTAAAGCCACAGGTCCTCTTCCTTGCTTGTGAAATGAGCTAAAGTCATGGACAAACCATTTTAGACTGTCTAGCCTTGAGGATAAGGGTCTTTCTTTACTAAGAGCTGCAGTCTGGAAAACGTGGTGTCTTAACCCAGGACAACTATTCTGCGAATGCTTGAGATTTTTATTTTTATTTTTATTTTTTACAAATATTTATTAAACTCCTACAATGTGCCAACCATTGAGCTAAGTATCACTGTGGGAAGCAAAAATTGAAACAGACTGGACCAGCCACCCCGGGACCCAGAAATACAAGAGCAAATTTATAGTATGACTTGCAAAAGTCACGAGTTCCAAAAAAGTCTCTCCATTTCTTAGCACATAGCCTTTCTCTTTCCTCTGCAGTTTTCCTTAAGTATCACTGAATATAGTACTCCACACACATCTTCTTTTCTCTCTTGCGTTATAGAAAGATCTGCAAGCTTCTTTTATAGGAATGTGTGCTTCAGTTAAAGTCTCATCCCCACCAAGTATGAAACCTCATGCTAGTTGCTTCATTTAAGATTCTTTTCACTCATCTCTATGAAGGGAATGATAATGGGATTGACATAGGGTTAAAGTGGGGAATAACTGAGATAGGTAATATACGTTGTAATCATTTCCCACAAATATTAACTATTATTATTAAAAGGTAAAAAAAATTACTGGAAAGTCAAGATTACCTTATACCTTAATTAAAAGATATGGCTACTGCCTAAAATATTAAAAGAAAAAAAAAGATATATTCTTCAGTTCTAAACAGTTCATTGCTCATCAATGTAGCTAACTTTTCCTGACATGTGTAAAAACAAATCACAAATCTCTGCTCTTTAGAAATACTGTTTGCTCTTTTTGTTTCTCTTTTCTTTCTTCACTTTTTTTACCAGACAAGCAAGGTATTCTTTTGCATGTGTCACAAAGAATAGGAAGATAGGAGAATGGTTTTCCATCCAGAGGAAACAGCATTGATGGGATGAGTGTTTCAAAATGTTAGAATCACGAAATTTTAATCTGGGGGACTTCATTTTCTCTTTAAAATGGGGAGTCTCTACCAGTTTTTACAAAGGAAATCAATAAATTGCTATAAATGGGGAAAAATCAAAAGACCCAAGTTCTAATCCTTCAAACAGCCACCTACTGGGTCTATTTCTGTCATGAATAACTGTCTAAGTTTTGTTGGTTTTTGCTTCCCAGCATCTAACCTCCTTTTTCCCCATCACATAAGCCTTATTTATAAAAAGGCAGAGTCAGCCCCTCCCACAGGAGAGAAAGAAGGCGCCTGGGACATAAGCCTCTAACCTGGCTCCAGCAGTGGGACATTCTCAACACAGATAACAGTCTAGAGCTAGTGACCCAGGGAACTGGGTGTGGAGAATCCAATCTGCAGGTAGAGGCAAAGCAGCAGCAGCACCATCTCCTTTCTAAGAGAAGCAGTGGCAGAGTTGTCAGCAGTGGTAGCAGAACAAGATGCCATGCGTGGTCATCAGCATGACATTTTCATTGCACTGGTTCTAGTACAGGAGTTCATCTGTGGCTTTGCTTGCTACAATTCACTTTTGGTCCCTTATTTGTCAAGCTTTGTCTTCAGCTTTCCCAGTATTTTTGCCTGTTGTTCAATGTCCTCTCAAAAAGTTCTTTTCTCCTTAAGTCGACCATATTTATTTTTCTTTTGCTTGAGACTAAAAACCTGGGCAAGTTCTGACCCCTGTGCCTCAGTTTCCTTATTGGCTCAAGCCACAGAGTGGAACTTTGTGATCTCCTTCCAGCTCTACCAATTGTATAAGTCATGATCACAGAATTTCAGATAAACCAACTGAAAACCTGAAACTGTAATTCTATAACAAAGCGAGAATGTAATTCTAAAACAAAATAAGTCTTTGAATAGCAAACTAATCCATCTTTCATAAAAGCACTGGCAAGAGTAAGTGAATCCTTTCACTCACACAGAACCACCTTTCAGTACTCCTCTCCTCATTTGTGTGTGAGTACATGCACACAACTTTTACAAACCTGCTGGAATGACTCAACCTGCCCCAGGGGTGATTCTGAGTGTGAGCTACATAATAAATACACAGAACCCTGTGCTAAGGACCAGCTGGGGAATTCTAAGTGGAAGCAGCCTTTTGAGAACCGTTATCTGTGGCAGAGCCGGTCTGGTATCTTATCAAATTTCTCTCTCTAATCACAGGAAGATTCCACACCTTATCGAGCTGTTATCAAATCAGCCTGACCAGAACCCAATGTCCTGATTGTCTGAAAAGAATGTGTACTATCATATTAACATGAAAAGCAGACTAACTCTCTACCACCCAGGGAGAGCACTGGGCCTGGAGACTCAGGACACCTGAGTTCAGGACAAGCCTGACACATCCCTTTTCTCAGACCCATCAGCGTCTGTTCTTCATCTGCAAAGTAGGGTTTACACCAACTTCTCTGCCAATCTTCTAGAGACACTGAAATAAACAAATTAGAGCATTTGTGAAAGCATTATAAGAATGAAATTATTATTTTTAATGAAGATTTCCTTTTACTAAATTTACATTCCCTCTCATTTTGTTTGAGACACTCTTTAATTTGTTATCCAAATCATCTTTATTCCTCGGTTATCAGAATATGTCCTAGCAATCCAGATTCAATGTTTATTGAGAAACTTTATTTGGGGCTTGAAACTCTAAAAGAGAAAGAAAATAAGAATTTAATTCTCTTTTTAACTATAAAACAAAACCTTCAGGCTCACTTGACAAACACATCTTTAACCAATGCAAACTCTATAGTAAGAACATCCAATTGCTTCTGCTCAAACTTGATATTTACTAAGCAAAATCCTGATCTTAATTTGGCTTTAATAGGTTTGTTCTACTTGATTTTTTTTTTTTAACAGCAACCATGAGTCATCTGATCCACATGAACGTTTTGTTTCTTACAGGAATTAATGAAT
Source organism: Pteropus medius (assembly GCF_902729225.1). Taxonomy (NCBI): domain Eukaryota; kingdom Metazoa; phylum Chordata; class Mammalia; order Chiroptera; family Pteropodidae; genus Pteropus; species Pteropus medius. Next base: position 20,601,508 of record NW_024354875.1, on the reverse strand, counting down.
TAGGGGTAGGAATTTAGTTCTATCCGCCCCAACCATCACTACCACGAATTTATCTCCAACATGGACAACAGAGCCTGGCATATAGAAAGGTGCAAAACTATTTGTTGTCTAAATTAATCAACTTATAATTCAATATTCTGTGAGTTTGGCTAGTCCCCATCAATTTAGCAGCAGGTGATCACCCCGAGAGAAATAAAAAAAATAGATATTCTGAACCTTTATAGCTAGGAACATGTGCCGAGGCAGAAGACTATGAGAATCAGCCGAACAGGGCCTTTCGCTTAATGTCACTAACTACCTCCTAATAGCTAATGGAATGGCTGATGCTATTCAGATAAAAAGACACAAACAGAAGAATATATACAATATAGTTATTATTGAAATTATGTCAATATTGCAGCCACATACATAAAATACTAGGCCGATTGCTCTAGTCATATTTTAAAAGCCAACCAATTTATTCTTCTGGAAAGGTGAACACAAAGGAGAAAAACGGAGTAGACACAGTAAGAAAAAAACATCTTCTACTTTGAGAAATTAGCTTGAGTAGTAAGTTGCTGATGACTCCGTATGACTATGTATACTTTTCAAAGGGCTAGAAAAATAAATTAGATAACTGAAGTCTATTATCTAATTTGAAAATACACATTTCTAAATGAAAAAAATAATCCATTTACACACACACACAGTTTTGTTTCACTGTTCTAACCTTCAATAATACTTCAACTTCTATCTCGCCAAACTATCTCATAAAATTTGAATATGAATAATGTATTGGATGATATTGAAAACTGTCCTTAATTTAATTGAATGTAGTAATGACATGGTAGCTATACAGTATATTGTTAAAAAATATAAACAATAGACCTTGTCAGTTAAATATGCTTTAAAATATTCTAGGTGTAGATTTACACACTTTTCCTGTAAAGGCCATACAATCTCTATTGACTTACTCAACTCTGCTGTTGGCTAAGCCCAAATGAATAAGCATGGATGTGTTCCAATGAAACTTTTTATGGACACTAACCCTTAAATTTTATAATGATTTGGTGCCACGAAATTTTAACCATTTAAAAATTTAAAAACCATTCTCGGTATACAAAATAAGAGGCAGGTAGGGATTTGATCACTGCTCTAGGAGGAGAAAAAAGATATGAAAGGAAAAGGGGAAAAGGAGGGAATAGATTAAATAAGATTATTCATGAGCTGATAACTGTTATAGCTAGAGATGGTACAGATGGGTTCAAAATCCTATTCTACTTGTGTGTATGTTTGCACATTTTGATTTTAAAAAAGTTAAAATTTTATAACTCATTGAGGGGAATCCTTTCATGATGTATATACATATCAAATCATCACACTGTATACTTTGAATATCTTATTTTATTTGTCAATTATACCTCAATAAAGCTGGGGGCAAGGGGTAAATTTATTAAAAGGGAAAGAGAAAGGAAGAATGGAAGGGAGGGAGGGAGAAAGAAGGAAAGGAGGGAAGGAAGATTATTTTTGCTGCCACCACCTCCATTACACTGATGGGGGCTCCCAATGACAAATCTATCATTAATTTGGTTCAGGTGAAGTTGCCTGTATCCTGACATGTGTTGTTGACATTTCTACAACATAAAACAATGGTTGTTCAAAATTTCCCTTCTGGGGGTGGTGGTGGGGGTGAATAACTGACTATAGAGCTAATTGATGCCCCCTGTATTTGAGAAAGACATTTGATGTCCTGGAGAATTCGATTCAAATCTGCACTCAATAAATATGCAAGAGCTTAAAGACAAAGTGATTCAATAAATAGGCTATAGACTCACTTCTAATAAACTATTACATAAATTTAAATTAAATAGTACCATTAAAATAGCTTTCGCAAAAAGGTTTTAAAGAATATCAAAAAATGTTCCCTTTGTCTCTGAAAGGCTGGAGCACAGTAACATGCAGCAAATCTTACATGTGAAAAACCAACAAAACAAACAAAATCTAACCACACCCTGGCACTTCTTTTTCCTCTAATATAAAAATAAATAAATTTTTACATTATACAACACCACACCAAACTGAAAATATATTTATTAGTTTTACTTTCAACTTTTAAATACAAGGCTAGGACATATGACTATTACTGACATTTTTACTTTTGTTGTATAATGAAAAGTAAAAGAATCAAATATCATGTTTCAGTGAGTTCAGTTTCTTGTAATTCTCAAAGTCTTCCTGGAAATGTTAGTCAATGGTTACTGTCAAATAAAGATCCTATTAGTTTCTATCTGAGAGAGTCAAAGTACCCTCACCCAGATGCAATTACTGACAACCTTCAACAAGCAGGCTCAGCCCTAAGCAGTCGCTGAGTCGTCCTGAGTCAGTCTTGATCATACTTGGCAATATATAAGGAGTTCTATCCCTTCAGAATTAGAATCTGCCCACAAACTGTTATCTGCCTACAGGGAACCCCTCGACAAGGGAATCCCTAATGTTTATCAGGCTGCTGTCTCACCTGCCATATACACCAAGCATAAGAGTCTCTGCCCAATATCTACTTTGCACTCTATGGTCCTACTTGAACTAGAACTCAGCTTTTATCTCAGCTAGCTTGGTCAGAGCTCTGCTATCTGCCTAGCTCTTCCCCCAAGGGCTGGCCTTTATTTCTCTAGTTCAAAAAGATGCCTAGTATCCTCCATAGACTTGCCCCCTTCTCCCAAAGAATTGCCAAGATATTATCATGCTCTTGACCCCGTGGATAATCCTTTCACTGAGAAAACGGCTTCCCTGCTCAGACCCACCATCAGACTCCCACACACTGATGAAGGCTGAAATGAGTATTAAGATTGCCAAGTCAGCTAATATAGGTGGTTTGGACTGCTAGCCACTCCCCTTGGAAGACTGCTTATAGCCAGGCCAGACCTTGAGTCTGCAGGTTCCTGGTTCACTTCTCTTCTTCTACCAAACTGCCTTGAGAGAGCCCTGCCCTCAAAATTTATGGAAGGGTATCCATATTTTAAGGACAAGAAACACGTTAGTAGATACAGTCAAGGTTTAGTGCTGCTACAGACGGAGTCACCTATAAAAACAGATTCTATGCATTTCTTACCACCTAAAGACAATAAGAAAAAAGTCATTAATCTAACTCTTTATCCATATCATAGTTCAGCATACATATTCAAAGTCAATTTTACTTTATGAGTTTTTAATTCATCTGGTCTAAAATAAAAAAAATTACATGTAAAAAAAAGTTGAATTCTAATTAAAAACCTAAGCCTAAGAATCAAAGACTCAGACTATAACAGTCTATTCACCTTAAGGAGAGGGCAAAATTATAATATATTACTCCATTAAAATATAACTTTAAATACAGCATATTAGTCTTCAACTTAACACACGTCTCAAACTTCCGAGGAGCGCTGCACAAATATGCTTTTGTAAAACAACCTCCCAGCACTTTGATGTGACCGTATGTTCATTAAAAGGAAGTATTACTACTTACATACATAAGGTACATAATGAATTCAGTGTGTGTCTGGAGTTGGCTAATGCTATTAAAGCACGTGCCAAAAGCACAGACTATAAATCAAAATGTGATTTGTCAAAGTAAGATCTTAATATGATAGAGGTTAGAAATAAATAAATAAACCACTGATATGGGATTAGTGACGAAAGTTAAGGCCAAACTGAGGCCAGGTTGTGACTGACATCCCTTTGTCCTATCTATGGCTTTGGCTATTCCTCGCTCTCTTCCACCTGGATAGGTATAAAATTAGCATGCACCAGGCATTCTTCACTCCCCCAAAGATTTATATCTTTAATGCCGTTTTAAAGACTGGTATTCTTTCCAAAATGTTGACATAAACCAGTTGGGCTATTACAGATTTTTTTAAAGTCCACAATACTTAAGTTTTTAAAGCTAAATTATTCTTGAAAACAAAATTTGAAAAATAGTTGACACTAGTTTATTAATTCACTTCCAAACTGAGGAAGATTTAACAAAAGATGAGAAGGAGCAGACATAGAAATAAAAAGACCAAGTCACAAACATAACTATTAAAAAAATAAGAAAATCTAGTTAGTGGATACTGGAATTGTCCAGGAAATTTGAGCAAAGAGATGGATACTGGATACTTATACCTGCTCTTTCCTATGTCTTCGCCTCTCCCTTAGCCTGGGCTCTTTCAAATCAGCATAAAACCTCATCCAAAACATGTCCCATAAATCACTCAAATATGTTTCCTAGGTCCTGAGTTCTCTGCATTAAATGCTGTTTTCATTCACTGAATTTCCACTGCCTACAGAATTCAAAATAAACTCCTCAGTATGGCAGAACTGATCTTCCACGATCCAGAACCCATTTGCTACTCCGCACCTCTACTCTCCCTACGTTCAAACTCTACACAACTGCTTCCTGTGTTCACGGGCCTTCTCCTCTGGCCACAGTGTTTCCTTCCACATCCTTTCCAATGACTTTACCTGGCTATACTTCTTATTCTTAAAATTGAGCAAAGTCTTGCTTACTTAAGGAAGCTTTTCTAGATTTCCTCGCAGCCAACTTAGGTATATGTCGCTCACAGAACTTCTCACATAATACTGCAAATCACTAATCTGCTAAGCGGTATCCTCCAATAGTCCAAGAGCTTTTTGAGGCAAGGAAACATTTAGTGTTATTCTTTGTACCTCCAAAGAATCTATCACATCACCTATATACGCTGTGCTAATATATGGTTACTGAATGAATGAATGAATGAATGAATAAAATTGCTAGTCATATAAAAAAAAAAAAACTAAGAATACTATCCTATCTAGAAAGATATGAATCTATACATTATTTCTTCTTGCCATGTAAAGTGTTGCTTCCTTTATAGTCATTCCAAGCTTCCCAAGACTAATACATAGAGGCCAATCTTGAAGAAGAATAGAGTACCAAATTAAGAAAAGAAAATTTTAGAAAGTACTGACACTTGTCTTTAGAGTCTACACAGATAAGGCAAGACTATAATATCTGTCTAGAGTAGCGCACTTCAACTCAGAAGTAACGCGTGTCACACGTGCTGTTTGAAGATAATTTGAATTTATTTTATTCTCTTAAAGGGGTGAGAATAGTGAATTTATTCAATTTGTAAATCCTGACTATGTTCAGATTATCTTTTTTTTTAAGTTTATTGGGGTAACATTGGTTAATAGTTATATAATTTTCAGGTGTACATTATAATTTGACATCTGCATATTCTGTTGTGTGTTTACCACCCAAAGTCCAGTTTACTTCAGCTACCATATATTTGATCCCCTTTATTCACTTTACTCTCCCCCTACCTCTCTATATTTGACCCCCCTTACCCGTCTACCTCCCTGCTCCGCCCACATTCCCTCCCCTCTGGCAACCACTAGTCTATAGTCCATGTCCATGAGTCTCTGTTTGTCCTGTTCATTTGTTGCTTTTAGGTTTCTATCCCACATATAAGTGATATCATGTGATTTTCAACTTTTTCTGTCTAGCTTGTTTTGCTTAGCATGATTATCTCGAGGTCCATCCATGTTGTCACAAATGGCAGTATTTCATCTCTTCTTATGACTGAGTAATATTCCATTGTATATCAGATTATCTTTAATGATAATATATTTATACCCTCCTTTTACCAAAATAGACAAGGTAACTACTGAGGTACAGTGCTTTGCACAGAGAAAATTAGCAAGAGAGAGAGAGAACTCTTTGGAGACTCATCTTAGTTCTCTTTTAATCAGACTTTGTCCTCTGTAAGGGGATGTAAAACTGCACAGATCACCAAATGTATTTATCACTGTATTCAGCAGGTTAAAACTGTAATGAAAAACTGGGGGTCAAATATGTGGTGAAAGAAAGAAATCTAACTATGGGAGGTGAACACACAGTGTAAATATATATATATATATTGTTAAAGCGTACTGCTGAAACATTGAATTTCACTAACCAATGTCACCATAAAAAATTAATTAATTAATTTTTAAAAACTGAGAAATATGAAGTTTCTAATTAACTGAGAGGCTTTTGGCATTACCTATCCCAAGTTAATTCAGAGTTATATGTTAATTATCTTTGACATAAAGACAAAGTACAATTATTTGATTTTGTTATTAATCTGACTGTTGCTCATGTAATTACTGTATTCTTTTACCACTTTTGCTCAAAAGACTTATTCTTCTGAATAGACAGCAAATTATATATTGGTGATAGTTTTCCAGGGAATGCTAGAATACCTACTTGGTTTTGGATAGTAAAGGAGTAGTAGTTATATAAGTTGTGTGGGAAGTCAGTGTGTGAGTGTGTGTGTGTGTGTGTGTGTGTTTAATATGCAGAGCTGAGTTTCTTTTGTAAGTAGGTGTTAGATGTTTCATGTTTTCTGTGGGCAGATATAATGATCTAAGTAGTGTTTCATTAATATGAAGTGTGACATGAGTAAGTATTAATAGTAATAATGAAACCGCTTTGCAATTCACATTCTAAAACAGTGGTCCTATTTGGCTCCAGAGAATATAACCTACCAAGGTGTTAGGTTTATTTATAAGACTTATGTACCAATGACTTCTTTTCAGTTTTTCTATATTACATTACCAGGGTTTGGTTATAAAATTGGTAGTGGAAACTAAAGTGTGGGGCTTTTTTATTGAAGAGATGTTTTTATTATTGCTATTTCTTGTGAATTTAGACACCAGCCTGGCTTCCCATTACACTAAGAAAGCTGCTGTGTTGTCTGCAGAGCACTCCAAATGGATTTGACTACTGGCTTTTTTCCCTCTTTCTCTGTTTCTTCCTTTTTCGATACATTTATCTGAGCAAAGACTCTCGATCCCCTTGAAAGAATGCTAGAAAATATGCTAGAGTGGGTATATCAGTGGGCACCTAGGGACTCTGCCAACATATATGTGAGGTATTATATGGCCATACGATAAAGTACCAAGAAAATTCATTTCTAAAGACAAATCATTATAGCTTTTATTTCCTATTTTCCCACATTCCAATGGCCATTATTTCACCCTTCCCTTCTTTCAAAATGTGACCTATAAGATCGTATTTCTAAAGGAGAATTACGATTTGAAACAAATGCACTAGATAGTTACTTTAAGCCTCAATATGTGGCACATTTAAACACAATGTATAGTTCTTAGGTGTGTATTTTCCCAATGTCTCTAAAAGAAAAGCAGAAAATCCTTCAAACTTTTAATTAATTAATCCTTCAAACTATAATTAATTAGGTTCATGTCTAAATTTTTTAAATATACCATCAATATAAAAATAAAATTTTTCTAAGAAATATATAATTTCATGTATTAACATAAAACAGACCTATCTATTAAAAAGACTATAGTTAACATGAGCATTTAGTCTGACTAAGTGGACTGCACTCAACACAAGTAGATGATATGAACTAGGTTTTAGCAATTTTAAACAAATCACAGCATATTTTATATAATGATAAAATTATGCATTTGTGACTTACAGCCTAATTTTAAAGTCTCTATACAGATAAAACTAGTGGATGTGCCATTGTTTTGTGGTGTCCAAAGAAAAAAAATAAGGTTTTATTTTCACTTATAAAAAGAAAAATCACTTGAAAATTTGATTTATTGATGGCTAAGGCTGTACCAATGGATGTATTTTGATCTAAGCAGCTAACATAGCTACAAAACTTAATCCCATGGAATTAGGACTTGGATGACTTTAAAAAATCTTTTCAAAATTTTGTGGTTCTTTATACTATAGAATAAAATATCCACTATATTAGGCAGAAAAAAAATCAAGGCACTACTATTAGCTAAGAAATGGTAAAGGGAGCAAACACAAGTGTACATATACTATATGCACATGCATACATATGCATACATACAATGAAAGTATATACCAAAATTCTAAAAAAAATGGAATGTTTAAGGAGAAGGAGGTAAAAGGGTAGAAGGAATAGCGAGAAAAACTAGTCTTATTTGAATAGTCTTTCTTTTACTTTGAAATGCTGTACATAACTATTAAACAAAAGCACAGCTTAAAAAAAAGACCCTAATGATCTAAAGCAAAATTAAATTGATTTGTTGTACTGAGTTAGTGGCATAATCACACTAGTAGAAACTGTAACTTTAAAAGACAGGAATTTGTCCACATATCCCCATTGGCATATACTCAAAGAAAAATCAACAAAAATGCAATAAAAAAAATCTTAAATTGTGCAGTGAGATTGCATGGAGATGGTGGCTGGGACTGGAGTCTTCTAAAAGCTCACTGTTAATAATATTTTTAGCAGTGCAATAGATGAGGTTGAATAACAGCCATGTACTCTGAAATTCAAAGTGGAATTATGTCAAAAAATTCATCGTGATTTTCTTCTTTAAACAAAACATTTTCTTTTTTTCTTACTACTGAAAGGCCTAGAAATAATGAACAATCAATAGCAATAAACATCCACAGTAAATAGATTATGGCCTCTAATTACCATTTCCCACAGGAAGGAGTCAAGGTTTATTGAAGAAAGGGTTGCTTCTAGGTCTAGGGCAGGTAAGTTTCAAGAAGAGCCTGGAATGACTTATCATAGCAGATAGCACAGAAGTCATCAGAGACCATTGACAGCATATCAAAAGGGCTCCAGAGCCAACTTGAGGAAGTGCCCATGAGCCAGAGATAGGGCAATTTGAACATCAATAACTAATAAATTGACACACAGCAAATATATTTAAAGTCATGAGTTTAGCTGGTAATCTAAAAATAGTTTTACAACTAAAAGATGCTAGAACAGCAACTCATTTTTGAAAACTAGTAAGTAATTGAAAGAATCAAGCATTTCTCCAGATTTTATACAAAATTTAACTAAAGATAGGCAAAGAGCTGATACAGGGAAATTATAAGTAATCCAACAAATAAAACAGAGTTAGGAAAGTACCATTTTGTACTTAACCTCTAATGAAATACTGTAATTTGATCTAGGCAATGATTATGATGACTGATTAGAAAAAAAAAAAAGAGGCAAATAGACTTGTGATAAAAATCCATACCACATCTATAAAATATTTTTGACAAAACCATTTGACCCAGCCTCCTTGCAGTTATTCCCCATAGATGTCCCATTTCCCCCCAATAAACTATGCTTCCTCTTTTTCTTACTTTCATAATGTCCTATCCCTTAAACCTGGGCTGCCCCTGTGATTCATTTTAATTAACAGAATGTGGCAGAACTGACACTGTGTGACTTCCCTTAGGCTAGATCAGAAGAAGACTTACTTTTAAGCCTTGGTCTCTGGGTATACTCATTGGGGCAAGCCAGCTACCACGTAAAAAGTCTGACTATGTAAAAGTCCAACCCAATCATGTGGAAAAGCCATAGTGAGACAGAGTTGAGGAGCTAGCCCCTAGCTGTTCCAGCCTTCTCAGCCTAAGAGCCAAAGATGTATGTAAGAAAGCTTTCAGAAGATTCCAGTCTCTGCCACCATCTCACTGCAATCACAGGAGGAATCCCAAGTGAGAAACACCCAGCTGAGCCTATACATTCTCAGAATTATGAGAGTGTCTACTGGTGTTGTAAGCCACTAAGTTTGGGTGTTGTGTCTTATGTAGCAACAGATTAATGGAACAAGCCTAACTGTGAATGTACAGTATATACATGGAAACCAGTAAATAAAACCATGAGGACAAGATAGGAAACCTATTAGTTAAAAATAAATTGACATTTGTGACTCTAAACCAGGATTTTGTTTATGGGCTGATTTTTTTTTAATCAGGAGCTAAAGTTATGAAACTACAAGAGACATGTGCACATGTCTGAAGTTTCCCTTAATAAAAATGTGTATATTTTGTTGAACTATTTGGTTGCTTTTTGTTAAATGAGTGACAGACTTAAAACCTAATGGCAGCTGAAAAAAACTTATGATGTTATAATCTGCATTTGTAAAGCTTTTTTATTTGCCAAGGAAAAAAAATTACTTTCACCTCTGCACATGTCCAAAATATTGATCCAAATATTTAGCTTTGATATCCTTTTCCTTTAAAATAGGGGTCATGATATCCCATCTCAGCATACATACTGAGCCGGGTCAACTAAGATAATTTACAGGGGAAAAAATATTTTGAAAACCATATTCTGCTACACAAACGTAAAATGTTGTTGGTAGTAGCGACCATGTATTTGGTACAATATTTGGCATATATGCAGTAACCTCTCTCAAAACCTGAAAGCTCAAAGCTCTGTCCTTGATGCCTTTGGCCCTAATGCTCGGCATAATGCATTGGGGAAAATAGTGGAAGCTCTAAAAATATTTTTTGAATGAATGAGTCAAGTGGGGATAAGGGGCGGGCAATAGATATTTTTGATACAAGAGCTTTTGCCTTTGATCCAACATCTTTTCAAAAAGGGTCAAATGAGCAACAGTATGTGAGAGGTAGATAACTTACTGAGAACCCACCAGAACTATTTGTTCAAACAACTTATATGAATACATATCCTACTATTAGTGAATTTTACCACTGTTTGTAAGCTTTTATATACAGAATGCAATATGGATGACTACTATCTCAGTATCCTATACCTGATCAAATCTACTTTTGTGTGCTTTTTACTTTCTCAAAAAAACTAATTATAAGAGGATGAAAGCCTGGTATTTAATACATGCTGGTCAAGTGAGCAATAAACAATTGCAAACTTTCCTAGGGGCTGTTTTGCTCTGTCTCATCATCAGGAAGCTAAAGCATATGTTGGATGTTAGCCTGGGTGGACACAAATGTGTCCTATTTATTCAAGGTTTCCTTTGAAGTCACAATTTCTAAGTTTTGTTTCTTAGGGGTACATGTCAAACTTCATTTAGCATTAGTTGGTATCCAGATATACTGAATAGCAAAAAGGCAGCATTTGGGGGCAAAAAAAATATGCCTGCTATATGAGCAATAATGTCAGTTTCATTTATATAACTCACAGAAAACAAGAGGAAAAATACAATGGAAAAGCTAATAGTAGGAAATCAAAATAAAAATTATCCATTTAATCTATAAGTGTAAAACTGCATATGCACAAAAAAGAAATATTAAAACAAATGTTTTAAATCAATGTCTAAGAGGTGGATAATTTTAGAGTAAGTTAAAGTATTGTGTTTTCTAACTCTTAAATTTCAAAGATTATATACTTAATTAGAGCATGTTTATATGCACAATATTTTCCTTTTTCCTAAGACTGTTTTACAAACTTATCTGGGAAAATCTGCAAGTTTTAAACTTATAAAGAGACATTTGTGGAACTGATGTTTTGGAACATACTCATGAAAAGTAGAAATTTGATAGACTGTAGAATACACATAAAATTGATCTAAAAAAACAATATTTAAAATAATGTTTTGTAAAGTCATTTTACGTTTATTAATTCATTTAAACCTCGAAACATCCTATGAGTTATGCATTATAAACCTAAATTCACAGATTTGTAATGAGGGGCTCAATAAAGTTTGTAAACCTCATTTGTCTACTTCCATACTATTAATTATTTCAACTACACTGAACTACTTTGGAGAGCCATTTTCAAGTATGATTGTGATGTTTACAATTGTGAGGCAAGTTATTGTGACATTTTCACCATTATTTTTCTAAGACTCATCCCTGTTGTTCAGCTTAGCTTTCTTCATTCACTTTCAATGCCATCATGTGACTACTCTATAGATTATTTATTCATTTATCTGTCACCATTGGGGCCAAATGGAATTCAGTGTCACCCCAACAGCATTGAAGAGGGAGAGGGATAATGACGGTGCAGACGTGTAGTTAGCATTTTCCTCGGTTCTTCTCAAATGATGCAGTGAAGAATCACAGGTCATTGAGATTTAATAGTTTTATTAAAAATACATTTTAAAAAGACAAAGAATGTCCCAAGGAGGCACATGGAAAAAGACAAAATATTCCCCAAGGAGGCACATGGTCCCAGTGCTGGAACTAACACAAAGGAGCCAAAATGGCCACAAAAGAGTAAAAAGGCAACAAAAGGTGAGAAAGAGAGAGAGAACCCAGAAATGCAAAAGAGGAGCCCAGAAAGGCAAAAAGGACCCAGAAGCGGGAATGTCTGCCTTATATTTGGGCCGTGATAGGTGGTTCCCAAGGCATTCCTAGGTGATTGGCAAGTGAGGTCATTTTGATTGACACCTGGCTGCTATAAAACTCTGCCTAGTGCACATGTGCATACCCAGAATTCTGCTACCATTGGAATATTCTTTGGGCACTCTCTAGGTTGAACTCATATTCCTTTGTTCCCCTGTTGCTCATGTCTGACTAGCTACCTAATATCTTGATATATATTTCCTTTTCGAAATAATACCCACGGCTGCAATAAACTTTTTGTACATATCTTCTAGTGGCCATGTCGTAGGAGTTTCTCTGGGGCATATACTCAGTAGGAGAATCACTGAATCACAAGGTTAATTTTACTAGGAATGTCTAACTAATTGTTTTCCACAGTGTTTATATCAACTTACAAAATACATAACATTATACTTTTACAAAGTTTAAGAAGAAAACTAAACTATAGATTATTCTTAAATGTTTACATAAGAAAAAAGACAACTTATATATGTTCTATATATTTCTTCTACATGTATCAATATTGACATATTTTAAACCTCACTATGTACAATAATAAGGATCTAAAACAGAGCCTTAAAAACTACTTGGAGATTGAACTTTACAATTGAAAATATATATTTTTATATTAAGATGGAAATAAAAATGAAAACAATAAACAAGATTTAATGTATCATGCTGAATTTTGATAATTTTGAGGTTCCCAAGATAAACAACCCTCTTAGCCAAAAATTTTGTTTTCATCTACACCCCTTAATCAAAGTCCACAGAAATTGGACCTTGAGAAATAAAGGAAGTGATTTGGTAATGTTTACTCTTCCAGAGGACTTTTTCCTCTTACTGGATACATGTACCTTGAAAACATTCAAATTAGTCAGTTACCAAAGATATAAAATAATGACAAATTACTAACCCAGTAGGTCAAAAAAGAAAAATCACGTTGAGTATTACAAAAGTAAATGTCATCACATAACCTCGATATGGATGTTTATTTATAAATACATACCTATACTATTGTACATATAGATATATGACATTTGAACCATATACAAAATTCCACTTATATAGAAATACATCTAAGTAGTTCTATTATGCTCTTAGTACACCCAGTGGGTGGTCTTGTGTGCCCCACAGGGTTCATACACTCCACTTCAGAGATCGCCTTACCAACCTTACAAGAACTAGGATAAGAAGCCTGAAGCCAAATTTGCACAATGGCTGCTATTTTGTTTGTAAATCCACACCAATCAGTTATTTATTCAATCTATTTCTATTACTCTGAAGAATTTAATGTGCCTGTCAGATTTAAAGTAGATAACACCCAATTAATTCAACAATGGTGTTTGCAAATAATGTAAATGAGCATTAAAGGCACCACCTTTAGATCTGACATGTTCCAGGAACTCAATGGAAAAACAAAAAGGAAAAATTACTTTTGTGTTATTGGGTAATTGATTTTTTTTTTTTTTTTTTTTTTTAGCTTTCAAAGTAGATAAAATCAACACCTTAAAAGACTTATCTTTAACCTAGGCTTTCTTTTATTAAAGTGTACAATTGCAGGTGCATGCCTAGAGGAGTAATAGTTTCTTCTTAACAAAAGAGTCTGGATGCCACAATACGCCTTTTGCCAGAGGCATCGTTCCCCAAAGCACACAACTAACTGCATCTCCTGCTGTACCTGTAACCATTTAATTGTATAAGTCAGCCTAGTCAAGCATCTCCAGCTCATGACTGCGAGACATGAAATTCATTGTCATTATTGTCCCTGTCATTTTGGATCATTATATCCTGCTGCAGAATTTTCCTCACTTCAGTGCATTTTTACCTCCAGGAGTCAGGGATTATAGCTGAGGTTGGGGTGGGGGCAGGACCATGAACTACATTTACCTCAGGGGAGCCAGAGATTAAATTGGCTTTGCTCTCTCTCACGAGCTGAATTCATCTATTTGTATGCTGTGAGTTCTAGGTTGGAATAAAAATGAATATTCTAATCAAACCTAGGCTTTAATTCCCCCTTTGAAACATAGATATAACCAACTTTATTTACATTAGGAAAGCTAAATAATTCCTTGTAGGTTGCTACTTTCATATGTGCATAAGAGATACTTACAGGCACCATCGGGTATGAAATAACAGACATCTCCCTCTGAATTTCTGACTGTCAGAAGGAAGAATTTAAAGCTGTAATTTTGTTCTCCGGTTTTATCTTAGAGAAGCTTAATAGGGGCATTTAATGGTTTTAAATATTTAATAATGTTTAATTATATCTCATTTTCTGTGCACTGGATTGGATGACTGGAGTCCAGCTAGAAAGGCATCAAAGATCTACTGTGGGAACAGGAAGACAGAAGTAAAGTTGACAGAGGAAGACAAAATAAGGTCCTGAGGAAACTGACTTTCACTCCACAGCTGGTTCACATAATCTCACAGCCTGACAGGTCACCCAGGCCTGTCATGCCTTAAATACTTCTTGCTGACTTGGAAGATCTGGACCATATTCTACCTGGTAACCCCCTTATCAGTGGTAATGGCCATGGCCCGGGGTCAGCTGACAGCTCTCTGGTAGGAGATTGGTAGGAGATGGCAGGGAGCAACTAGGAAAAACTAGGACGTGTCTCAGTCAGAAAAGCAGTGAGTTGACTGTGTATTTTTCTCTAACAGAATATAAGAAGAAAATATAACCTGCTATGCCACTTCCTATCTCAACTTTCATTTCATATGGATTTTACTGAGAAATTTGACATTTACTTTGTCTGCACTGAAAAAAAAAAAAAAGATAGTTATTCCTCTTTATGTGTTTCTTTTTCAGCACCTAACAACCAAATGTGGCAACAGGTCATATCTATGCTGAGCATAGAATAGCCATTATCATTACTATATTTAAAAGAATGTAGAATTTATTTTATTGCTTTTATAGACTTTTGTAGAGGAATAGATTTTGCCTTAATTATATGCAATGTCTATTACTATTTATTTAGGATGAACTATTCTTACGAGTAATTAAGAAAAAATTTTGACCTTTGTATATTTTGTACTTCAGAGGGAACATCTTACATCTCAGTGTTGAAGGAACCTTAAAGATTGTCTCAGCCACTGGTCCAAATGAATGGTAATGTTTAATAGTCTGTCTGACTATATTTTCATATCAATATATTTCACTTTTCATTGGTGCTAAAGTAACTCCATAAATGTATTATCAATAATAGTTTTTAGTTGACGAAATTACTTGTAGCATTTTAAAGTTCTTTTAATTACTTATGGCACTTTTTTTATAAGACTCTCGCAAGGTGGGAGTTACAAAAATTGTTATTTCTGTTCATTTTTAAAGGGTTAATTTTATGTTATATTAATTTTATCTCAGTAAATTATTCTTTAGGTATAAAAAAAACAAAAACAAACAAACAAAAAACACACACACAAAGGTTATTTCAAGAAGCCCAAATGCATTTTGAAATCATTTGGGTGACTGTTATTACATTCTCCTAATGGTTATTTATGAAGAAAAATATTTGCGTCTTGTTTAAAAAAGGTTTATCTTGTAAATTACAATGTATGGACCTTGTTTACAATGGTAAATGTTCATGAAGTTATTTTTTTCCTGACATACTTTGGTAACAGAATGACATTATTTTTTGGTCAAGGTGTAAGGCATTTCTTCCTCTCTCTGAACACACATTTACTGCACTTAATTCCTTTACCTCTATGCTCCTTGATACCTTATTTCCATATTGATATTTAATTTGCTCATCACACCGCCAGGTAAAACAAGTTGCCCTACCTGCAAATACAGTTGTGAAACCACAGAACTAAACTTGGTTTCATATTCTTGCTTGCCTTACCTGAAGCATGACATAGTTGGGCCTGTATTGTTTGCAAAGAAGGAAAAAGAGAATTTATTTATTTTAAGTAACTAGAATACAATTATTTTTACCCTTTCTATTTAAGACTTAAGATTTTAAAATAAATTTTCAGATAGCAGAGTGAAATGGATTAAGAAATACCAATTACTAGTTATAAAAATAGTCACAGAGATGTAAAGTACAAAATAGGGAATGTAGTCAATAATACTGTAATAACTATGTGTGGTGTCAGATGAGTACTAGACTTATCAAAGGGATCACTTCATAGGGAATATAAATGTCCAATCACTACGTTATATATCTGAAACGAACATAATATTGTATGTCAACTGTAATTAAAAAACAAATCTAAAATAAATAAATATTAAAACATTTATTTTTAAAAAGCCAACTATCAATTTGAAGTTATTTTAAATAATTTTTACATTTTTAAAATAATTTTGGCTAAACTCATAATTTTGTGACCTGCAACAAGCTATAAAAGCCAATTTAGATTTGAGAAATTCTTCTTCCTCTTGATTTTAATATGATAATGTTTCTTTTGCATATGTGACATAGATTTCCCTTGTTTTTTCTAAGTAGAATCAATAAAACTCTATAATTCATAACAATATCATACCAATATAAGACAGGACACCACAAATTCAGAAACGACATCCACTAATAATCCTTTTAAGGAGATTCAGATATGCACAAGCTAAAAAAAAGTATGGCACATGATAAAATGACCAAGAGTTTGAGAAGGCTTGTGCAGGAGAGACTAGTAAGAAGAGGCTAAGAGCACAATACTGCCATGTCAGGATGAGTAGGATGCCATTTGCAGAATGCCTTTTTACTCCTGGACCAAACCCTCTTCAATATAATCGTCCAATATTATTAGCATTAAGATTATTAGCATTAAGGGTCTGATGCTGAGAAAGCAAATTTAGATTCACAGTTAACGTTGTCTTTTAACATGTAGGTTCAACCAAAGGCACCAAAAATGTAGTTAAGCGCCCCCTGCCATGGTGTTGAGATACTGGCAGGCACTATAAATTGGGAATTTCCTAGCTTTTAATGTTTGTCTAAGACCTTAATTTTTTCCTAACATTGTTGCTCCTAGGACATTGTCTTGAGTTTGTCCCCGTTGCTCCCTCTGCACATACACATTTTATATTCATACCTGAAAGCTCGATAGCTAAATTGATTCAGAAACCTAACAATGAAAAGAAAAAAAGACAAAGGAAAAAAAAGGGAGGAGTATCCCTGAGGATATATTATAATCTGAAGTACAATTATCAGTCTCCTGAAAACCTCTCAAAATAAACATTTCTTCATGCTAAGAGTTTAGATATCTAACATGAAATACAAAAGATCAAACAGTGATTAATAAAATTCACTGAGCTACAGCATCTACGCTGTCCTTTGTGTCACAAAATTTGACTTTTTGAACATGTACAATTATCTGTGTCCAGCTATTTCCCTACAAATGAACATCCTTGGACTATTTTCTAATTCTATACACCCTTTAAAACTGTAGTAAAATTTCACAAATGGCCTTTCATATTTTGTTTTGTATTTGTGGTCCATCTGAAGATATATTTAAGTGATTAGCTCCTTCAAATTAAAGTGTACAAATTATACTGCTCACACACACACAAATAATAAACATGATCACATGACAAATGGATACTAGATAATGTCACTACTGGAAAATATCTAACAATGAAATAAGCAATAAAAACTAACGGTCTGGTTTAACAAATGCAATGTTCATCTACCCTCATCATAGATTACATGTTCAAGAATTGTGTCCTGTGCAAAATACAAACATGTCAATTTCAGCCCAGGGGCATTTTTCTCTAGGTTTATAACCCCTTGAAAATGGAGGTTTCATTTAGAAAACCTAACAGATTCTCAGCTGCTTTCAACATCATAATATATTCATAAGGCAAGTGTTCACTGGAAAACATATAACAAATTAAATGGCATGAAGGTGGGGTCTAAATTCATAATGATGGAAAATAGACCAAACCAACCATGAGATACAAGGTAGAAATTGAAAAAGAAAAGAAATATACAAAAATAAACGATATTAAAAGCAAAACAGGCCGCAGTTTTCCTGCTAGTATTCAGAGAAAATGGTGAGTGCATCTGTGCATGTGTTTGCATTAAAATTAAGAATGTAAAACCATTTCATTAAGAATATACAGTAAGGGTCATGAGTGAGAGAAAAGTAGAAAGAAGAAAAAGTCACATACCATCATAGTAGACAATTGCTCCTACCAGTTTGTCCTTCTGGAGCATTGGGAAATGTTCCAGGGCTCTTGATTTGCTGAGGACATAACTGCTTTTCAGACAATTACTTCCTGCTACTAAATCATACAGCTTGATTCCCACCCAGTAGTAAGGTAACTGCCACCACCTGCAGCATAAATAAGGAGAAAGGTTTCTTTAGAAACAGAAACAGAGTATAACATTACAGAATGTTACTTTAAGTTGTAAGATACTTTTCATTTAAGAAAAGCAAAGTATGTCTAGAAGCATACATACTGCAAAAGAAACAGGAGAAAAGCCATGACTATTTCTGACACCAGCCTAGCTAAACTCTATAAATAAATGAATTGGTGACACTTTAAATGAATCACTTCTAAGTCAGTTGTTCTTGACCTGGCTGCATATTAGAATTCTCTGGGGAGCATCAAAAATAAATACAGATGCGTGGGCTTCATATGTCTAGAGGTTGATATAACTAGGCTAGGATGGGAACCTGGATGACTCTAATGGAGATCCAGAGTAGAGAATCACTGGCTTAAGATGTTCTAAACAACCAATGACGAAAATACGGACATAAATTATAAAATCTGTTTCTAGGCCCCCACAGCACTCATGTGGCTAACAGAGTTATGCAATCCACTTTTTCATAGTATCTATATTCCAATTTAAGGCAACTTCATGGATGCTCTGACAATATTAGGAAAACTGGGTTTTATAATATATAATCTGACACCTCCAAACAAAATTTCAGTTTTGATTAACTTGGAAATTTAAAATGACCCCAAATGGTTTAGGTTTGGAGTTGGTACACGTTAGGTTCAAACGATTCTCTTAAGTTTCCCAATGCAAATGCAACTCCTCCTCTATATACTGTTAAAAACTACAGTAAGAGATACTAATTAAAAATACAGGACGCAGTTTCCTTTGGCTTCAAGATGTAGCACTTAGAGGTAGATCAGTAGAGAGTTATTTAGGAAAAGCCACGCTTTCAAATACAACAGAGGAAAATATTTAAAAGGGGTTAAAGATTAGGACCAATTAAAACTACATTAAGAAATACACCTTGAAGGAGTACTTCCATTAAAACTGTGTTGTTCTATTGACCTCTGAAAAACAAATGTATATAGATGATATCAAAATGCTTACTTATAAATTGGAAGCATTATAGGCAACGGAGCTGATAAATGGGGAGCAATTTCTAGTAGGTTGGCACGCTCGTGAAGGGCTTCTTTCACCATCCTATACTAAAAAGCAAAACAGAGAAAATTAGTTTGGCAGTAACAGATCATAATATTTTCAAATGGCAAATAGACACCCTGCCAACTGATTGATACACAGAAACCTCTCTACCTCTGAGCAAGGATAGCTCCCTCCTAATCAAATTTCTAATAATACATCATGCTGTCAACCTGAAAGATTTTTTAGAACCTTAACTGTATTTGCATAGGAGAAAAAACATGCTGTCAGAGTTCCCAGGTGTAAGATATTTTCCCGACTTGAGTTACAAGATTACTCTAACAATTTATCTTGCATTCTCTGTATTGTCCCTTTTCTCAGTCCCCTATATTTTCCCGTGTAAGAGATAACAGATTGTTCTATTCACGCTAAATGTTTTCTTCTTGTCTCCACTACTAGGCAGAGATAATACTTAGAAGTTGTACAGTATTTTATAGACTATTATTAAAAATAAATAAATAGATAAATAAATAAATAAATAAATAAATAAGCTTCTCTCATAACTCCTTTGGTCCTCATTATGCCTTTCTGATTTTACCAATAAGAAAACTGAGGTTCATAGAAATTGAATAAGTAAGCTGGAACACATCACAAGTCATCTGATTCTAAATCCTATGCTCTTTTCCTTTGAGCCATCATGATGTCAAAGAGACACCTAAGAAAAGAGGACAGATTCACAACTGACAATGTCAAGTTAGTGATGCTGTGTTTTTCATATACAAAAAGCAGATAGGGAGTTCAGTTGATTTTTTTTTACCCCCCGGGAAATGTCATCTTCCACACTGCCTTGGCAGTTTTCAAATGGTGGCAGACTGGACACAATAAAGTGTGACATAAGAAAAGCATGACTCAGATCATCTTTTCTTTAAGACTATGTCAGTGACAATATGAACATATGACTGCAGTTGCAGTTAAGAGGATCAATTTAAAACTCCTCCTGTATTACAACACAGCTCCCCTGAAACTGCATGGAAGGTAGCAATTTGGTGGCTACTGGCAAAAAGGGGGAAAAAAAAAAGGAATAAAAAAAACAATCACAATTGTTAAAAGCAACACATCTGAAAGTGATTTTATAAATCTGCTACTTTGACATGCCTGTGTAGAAAAAGCCTCTGATCACCCATAAACAAAATACTACAGGAAAGAACAGGTACCTCTCCTGAAAGACATTCCAGCAGAATACACTGAATAGGTATTTTCAACAGGAAGAAATGTGAAAAGCCATAAAAAAGTAAAATAAAATAAAAATAAAAAACTGATTTAATTGGGTAGAAAAAAGCATAGTCGCAATTTTTGTTTAACAACCAGCATACACAATTACCTGCTCAATATCCAACTTCATGATAGCCTTCTGAAGATATCTCACACCACCATGGATCAATTTAGTGCTTCTGCTGCTGGTCCCTGATGAGAAATCATCTCTTTCTACAAGGGCTGTTTTTAGTCCTGTGTAACCAGAAAACCAAATTAACTTCTTAAATTACACAATTTGTATGTAATTCATTAAAGGCACTTCTCCAGGGTAGAGACAATCACAAGAAAAATTACTCTGAACATGGATAAATTTGTATTCAAAGTGCAGTACACTGTCTATATTATAATGAAGAGATTTTAGTCTCTTCCTGAGGGAAAAGTCAAACCAGAACTAGAAGCATATTAAACTGTGAATGAATCACAACTAGAAAATATTACAGTGCAATTTCATGGCAGTTAACATACTCTGGTGCTTGTAAAATGTCCAAGGAGTGCCGGCACACATCTTTACCCATGAGAGTTAACTCAGTATTATTACGAAGCCTCTGGAACTCACATTCATCCCTCACTAAAAGAGTCCAGACATGGTCCAGCCCCACATCTCAGATCTACTCTATGCACCATCAATAGATCTAAACCAGCTGGCTCCTATTTCTGGAGTGGTGTTCTTGTGGGTATAGAATGGGAAAAGAGATCAAAGATATCAAAACAGCAGGAGAGAAAATTAACCTCTGATATTGAGGAGTTTGTGGTCTGATTTAAGACATCCAAGCACAATATTGTTGAATTACAAAGATAAATACAAGCCAGGACAAATTAACCCAGTGCAGAGTATCTATGAGTAAAGAAAAGACAATATTTTTGGTAAAGGTGCCACTGAGCAAAGATAAGTCTATTCTAAAAGTCATTCTACCCTAGTCCCTGCTTTCTTTGAGAATTGCAAAAAAATCTCTTAGGGATAAAATTGGTTTGGTTTGGTTTTCTTGCAGAGACTTCAGGATTAGGTTGGGCCGGCAGTACTAGAAGTCCTATACACTAGTCAGAGATGAAATTTGAAACTTCAAAAGTATATATCAACACCAAGGCATGAGGAATTTTCATGGCCTGGCATACTCTTGGGGAGGTGAAAGAATGTCATAGAATCCAATTACAATGAGAATATGTAACTGGAGCAGTTTGGGTTCACAAGGCTCATATAAGAGAACCTGTGCATGTATTCAATTCAGAGCCATTTATTACATTTAATACCAAAGGGTCGTTTTTATAACTTTTAACAGTTTAAATATCGTACCCAAATGTCATCATAAAATCAGGCCAATTCCCTTGACTCAAAAGGACAAAATGTTTAGAAGCCATGGAGAGAAAAGTAGAGAACTTTGATTCAAGGGCAAAAATTGCTAATGCTCTAATTAATGAGTAAAATAACACAGAAATTATAGGTATCATAGACTCAGGTCATTATTTTTAAGCATTTATGCCAGAGAAAGATCCGTAATTCTTGACTATGAAAACCCTATCAATGCTTAGTAAATTTAGGGCTAGATTTATATATATATATTTTTAAAGAAAGAAAAAATATCAAGTTTGTACATATTTTTAAAAAGAATACTGAGAGCCTAAGTACCAGGCAAAGTGTTAATGCTGGAAATAAATTAGGAATGGACCAAGCAGTCAAGTAGCTCCCAGGCAAAAAAAAAAAAAAAAAAAAAGGCATGCAAAGTGCAACAAAGTTTTATAGGTGCTACATTTGAAAATACTTACTCTGGGTTAGAAGTTAAATCCAGAACATAAACCCAAAATTGTGTAGTCAAGATTACACTTATAATCTCTTAAGAATGCACTGTCTTGGTGAGCTATATCACCTTTTCTTAGTAAGTCCAACACAGAGAGCTCTTCCAGCTCTAAAATAGACCATTTTTCTTCAGTTGAAGATCAGATGAGGGAGTTGACTTTCAAATGATATTTAAGAGCCAGATCATTTAAAATACACCTCTCTTTCAACCTTGGAATCACAGTTACGGCATCGAGATGCCTGCACCATGAGAGGCAGGGACATAAGACTAAACGAGAACAAGCAGCCTCCCCCCCAGCCCATGGCTCCTCACCTGGGCCTGCCCAAAGGCTTTCTGCAGGCTGTGGTAGAAGACGTCTTAGTGCCCAGTAATCTCTACTTTCTAGTACGTAAACCCCTGCCCTGGTATGCTGGCTGGCCCTAGTGCCTTGCTTCTAACAAATGGAACACAGCAACAACGATGACATGTCACTTCTGTGATTAGGTTACAAAAGATTCTGACTTCCTCCTCTCTTGCCTTCTCTGCTTGCTCAAAAGAAGTAAGCTGTAATGTTGTGAGTCAAGGAACCAAGAGAGGCCCCAGTCAACAGGTCACAAGGAACTAAGGCCTTGGTCCAACAACCTGTGAAGAACTTAATCCTGCCAACGACCACATGAGTTGCTAGGAAGTGTTGCATTCTGTGGGAGACTCAGAGACAGAGGCTTCAGGCCAAGACACACCCAGACTGCTGACCTGCTAAAACTGTGTGGTAAGTGTTGTCGTTTTAAGCCACTAAATTTTGGGGGTAGTTTATCGATGCCACAATTCCCTATATGAACAATAACTGCAGCCAAGGTAAGAATTTTTAGTTGTACCTAGGAATGAAGTCTTCAAGAAAAGCTAAGTCTACAGAGGCATAAGTGTTCTAGATGGGTGGAGGAGAAGAAAGGAGTTATCACTGGCAAAGATCAGCTTAAGCAAGACAAAGGCAAATGCTTGAAATGGCTCAGCTTCTTTAGGGGCTGCTTGTCACTGAGGGGCTAGAATGCAAAGTACAAGGAACGATGTGAAGGAGATCCAA
Organism: Pteropus medius; assembly: GCF_902729225.1. Classification (NCBI taxonomy): domain Eukaryota; kingdom Metazoa; phylum Chordata; class Mammalia; order Chiroptera; family Pteropodidae; genus Pteropus; species Pteropus medius. The sequence goes on along the minus strand of NW_024354875.1, from coordinate 20,577,994 downwards.
AGGGAGGAATAGTAAAGAGCGTATTGTAAAGGTTCCTTCACCCACATTGGGGCATCTGGACCCCATCCTGTGGGCCACTGTTTCTCAAAAGTAAGTAAGAGCTGGATCTCAGAAAATGCCTCTGAGAACATGGCTACAAGTCATGGATCAGTTTGAGAATCAAATGCTTCCTTAGAAAGTACGACATTTGGTATCACGCTACATAAGCATGAACTTGAACACTGTACTCAGTTACAAGGTATCTATTTGGAAGAACAAGGGTATGCTTGTTGAGTTTTTTATCATTATTAAAAAAATAAAATTTAAAATTTTCCAGAGGTTCTCAGATATTGTTTTGAGAAATACTGTGCTGCCTGTCAAAGTGTTTTAAGCTGTCAGATCAGATTAACGTTCTAGAAAGATTATTCTAATGTCAGGGATAGGGGTTAGGGCTGGAGAGGGAGAAGAGCTAGATGCAGGAGACCACTTAAGGGACTGGTGCCCTGTGCTATGAGTAGGGCAATGACAACTCCAGCCTCACAAGGCAGAAGATGATAATTTTAAGGGCTGTGTTAACAGAATATTTTTTTTTTCTTTCCCAAACAGACAGTGTGAGGCAGGGAACTACTCTAGGAATTATTAGTAAGCCATCTCAGCAGGATATTTCAGCATATTCAAGTGAGAGCTAACACTTTAAAGCTTCATAACTGCTTTTGCAAGTATTGGACATTTTAAAAAGTTATTCACATGTACGTATGTGAGAAGCCCTAGTGACTACCAACACAAGTTAAAATGGGCTTCTCTGTCAAATCAGGCTGTTTTTCTTGTCCCATTATTTCCAAAGTAATATCAACAAGCTACCCAACAGGATTTCGAGAAAGAAATGATACTGTTCCTTCCAGAGCAAAAAACGTAAAAAATTTAGTCTCCAAAATTATAGTTAAATTAATATATTAAAATAAAGCACTATATAATCTAAAAGTATTACCGAAAGTTTTCAAAATCACACACACACACAAAAATAGCTATTCTAGAAAAAAATATTTTAATTTTTTTAACTGTTGCTATATGCTATATGCTTTGGATTTATTTTTTGTTGGACAGGAACGGTTTAAAATAACCATTTCTCATTAATATATTCCTTACCCGATTGTTATCTAGTATGTTCCTTTCTGTTTCACCTTACAGGAATCCAAACTTTTTTTCTCCCCTCGAAAATGACTAATCTGAAATTAACAGCTTAGTTTTCTGTACTTTAAGTATAAAGCAAGGAAGTAAAAAAAAAAAGTGTTTTATTTTTTCAAAGAGAAGCAAACAGTATTTTGAAGTGACATTTATTGCTAACATTTTGTGTTCTTAGGGAAAATAATTAAATTTGAAGGACATCAAAAATAATGTACCCAGGCTGTATGCAACCATTCCTGGCTGTGGATTTGAGGAGCTCAGAAAGATCTTCCCTCAAAGTAGAAAGAATAACCTCCCTACATGTCTGGCAATGAAGGGCAGGCCTCTCTGTGCATTTATAGTAATTCACTAAACCAGTCCAAATTTTATGAGGAATGGTTTTTGTTTTCCTTTTGTTTTTAGAAGTTACTTTTTATGGAAAGCAATAAGCTCTATCACTGCTGTGGTGAATCAGAACATTTAAGAGTGGTATTATTTTATATTTTTGTTTTTATTATTGATTGCTTTTAGTAGGTATTCTCAGGAATTTCATGGCAGTGGGGAAGTATTAATATTTGGAGTGAAATTACTCTGAAATTCTTAGGTGGAATAAAAATAGCATTAGTTATAGTAGAAGAATAAAGTCAAATCTGCTTTTCAATCATCTTCAGCCCATCTTTAAACAAGTTAAATTTGTATCTTCTGGGTGGGCGAGGTGTGTGAACTAAATACAGCTCTTCACAGCTTTGTCTTTTCTAAGTGACCTGAGTGAGAATGTCAAGCTACCAAGTACTTCCAACTAAACCAAGTTGTGGATCGAGGCAGTTGGATGAATATAAAGTAATAATTATCATCTAAGGGGAAGAATGGTACGACATTTAACTTTCACAACATGAAATAGAACAGAAGTATATTTTAATACCTTTTACTGATTATCCTATTATGCATGAAAACATGCTCAATATAATAAATGCAGAAAAGTAAAGAGAACAAAATAAAACTCTCCTGTAATCACACTGCTCAGAGAAAACCACAGTTGACATTTGGGTGTTTAAACCTTCTCATATTCTATGCATGCATATAATCACATACGTACATTTTTACAAAAATAGGATCGTATGATATAGTCCATTTATATTTTTAATTTAACATTGTTTATTGTAAACATCTTGCCATGTCAATAAATATTTTTCTATCATTTCATTTTTAATGTGTGGATATTATTGTGTTAAATATTCACAATGATTTATTTATTCAATTTCCTATTTTTGAACATTTGGGTTATTTCCTGCCTTCGCTATGACAGAACTGCAAGATATTTTTGTTTAAACTGTCTGCATCTTTAATTATTTCATTAGAATAAGTTTTCAGATGTGGCTTTATTTAGATATTTTTTTAAATAGAAAGAGGAGAATAACCACTATGAAATAACTATCAGAGGCACTAAGAAGATAATAACACACAAATCAAAAAATTTAGATGCTCTATACATTGGAACCACAGCATAAGTATTAAAGCCACATGTCCCATGAAGGAAAAATGATGTTGTTTAAGAAAAAAGGGAGTTTATCTTTCTTTAGAAAAGCTTTGGGCTCTAATCTTTGGATTTCAGAAAGCCATTCTCATTAATAAGAAAAGAGACTAACCTAAAGGCTGAATATTTTATATGAAGGATCAATTTCTCTAAAAAAAATAACACTCCTGTAAAGCTACAAAGTAACCCTGGCTTTGATGTAGATTTGTATAATGTTGGATTGATCATTTAATACCTATTTCTATGTTTATATTAGGAAACAGATAAACCATTAATAGAGATACTATGTTAAATCAGAACATACCATTAACATACTTTGTGTTCCTACAGTATCCACGGATTAGGGAGGCACAAAAATGTATTAAGTAGTAACATTAATTGTAATAATATAGTTTGGGGTAAGTAAAGGAATTGCTGCTGTTGCTTTTACTTTTTTACTTTTTTATTATAAAAAACAGTCAACGTTCAAAGAGAGGAGGAATATCCGAACAATATAAAAGGATGAAAAGAGAGAATAATACATTGCTGGCTTCCTAGATACAAAATCCAGAGGTAACCAGTGTTACCTATGAAAAATGTCCCATGTATCTCACTAGAAACTTTCTATGCTTACGAAAGTGTACAACCTGTGTATCTTTTTGCCTGAAACACAAATACAATTACAAATTCATTCTTCACAACCTATTTTTCAATTTATAATACATTTTAGTCATTTTGCTGTAAATACTTACAAATTCCTTGAGTGTACTCAATTTGTTAAATCGGATACCAATTTTTTTGCTATTATAAATACAGCTATAAATAAAATTTTGATCAATATAGCATTGTAAATTCAGCCTTGAACTCCTCCAGAGAGTTAAAATAGACATAGATATGTAGACATATCTATCTATCTATCTATCTATCTATCTATCTATCTATCTATCTGTCATCTATCTATCTATCCATCTATCTTTTTAAAGGACATGGTTGAGTCAGAAATAAAAACTCCATGGATGAGAAATGTTGCAGAAACTCAGAGCAGAGTATTCAGGCCAACAACCTCTGTCTTGCTGGGCTCTGGGTCTAAAAACGGGCAAAGACAACCGAGATTTCAGTTCCTGAAGAATAAGACGAATACGAGCCTCCCTGTAAGGAAAGGTAAAGGAGCCAGCCTAGTACTTGAATGCTGGGATTGCAGAAGGCCTCCACCTCTTGTGAAAAGAGCTTGAAAGGCTTCTCTTGACCACTGTCTGAGGCTGCGACTAGCTGCTGGGACATGCTCCGGAGACAGGAAGGCAGATGCAGCCTGGAGAGCAGCACCTGAGCCAAGGCACCACCAGCTGGCTCAGCAGTTTATCTGCAGGATGCCTAATATCAACAGGGCAGAAGCCTTGATTTGGTTCTGGGAAAAGTCTCAGATGGGACTGGATGGTGGCCAAAACTATATGGAAACAGAACATGATACAAAACTGATTTAATACGTAGGAAGATCAAAGAAGAAGCAAAGAGAAAAAAATGGAAGGTAAAAAATACAAAATAAATGCATAGGAAATCAAATAAATGGAAATGGATTAAATTTACCTATTAAAAGATGGATTCTATCTATAAAGTATAAAAAAAATCCAGGTACATGATGTTTATCATGGACATACTAAAAGATATAGAAAAGTTGAAAATAATTATGACACAAACCCCATTTAATGTTATAAATACTTTCCAAATTTAGCAGGCATTTCCAAACGAAAAATGGCTTTATTAGTGTCATGCTTAAAAACCCCTTTCTTACTCAATTGTTTTTTTTAAATTCACAATACTTTCTTCTAATGACTTTGTGGTATTTTGTTAAATCCTTGCTCTACATAGAATACGATAAACAATATACATACAAGTATGTGTGTGTATGTGTGTATTTGGGGAAGTGAATACTCCAACATCCCTTATTAAATAGCCAATAATGACAGATTCGAAACACTATCTTTACTGTATTCTAAACTTTATGTATTTAGATCTATTTCTAAACACTTACTTTTGTTTCACTTATCCCTCTATTCATTTAGCAAAATTAATCTAGTAAATCTCATTGGCTTATCTTTCCAGATAAACTTTAGCATAGTTTCTCAAGTGCCCACCCCGCCTCCTGCCAAAGAAAATCACTATATTAAAGTTACATTAAATTTCCAGATTAATTTTAGTGGAAACTTGCAATCTGGCATAATCTGCAGTGTCCAACAAACAGCAAACTTTCATCTGCTACAATTCTACTGATCTGAAATAGGATTTTCTCTTTCCTCCTTTGTGGGACAGGGTGGTGGTAGAAGGGATGAGAGGGGTGGAGACCTATGATTCTTACAATGCACTATCTTCCATGGCTGTCTTCTGCATTTTTTCTGCAATACACATCCCTTTTACTTATGCAGAAGAGTGTTATTATCATCCTTCATTTGTGTCTGAGAAACCTGAGGCTCTCTGTAAGTTAAGACACTTGTTGAAAGTCAAGCTAGAGAGTGATGATGTCAAAATGTGATCCCAGTTCATTCTAATTCCACAACCCAAGTCCTTAATCCCTGTGCTATAATGCGTAGACTTGAAGGAACTGTAGTGAGAATTCCTGAATTGCTAGCCGGACACCATTCATAAACTAAAAATGTACATACATTTTTTAAAAAGAGAATGATAATTAATGTTTTCCTTCAGCAAGAGGCAATCCTCTCTGGAATTTGAATAGAAGCCATAAAGGTTATATTTATAAATCAAATTTTTAACCAAAAATATACTAGGTGATCCTTGATACATACAGGTAAAGTCACACAAAAGAACAAAAAGAACTGAAGAAAACACCTTGAAGAACCTTGGGAGAGTGAATACATTTTCAGATTCTCCTCATTCCAGTTCTCTTTAGGGACAAAGTGCCTACAACTGGGCTTCAAGGTTGTATTTCTGCCCAGAACACAGAGGTGTTAAACAGTGAAGCAATTTCTATTGATCCTGGAGACCTGCAGGAAAGCGTGAGAATTGTGCATATTATGTTTATAAAATAATATTCCCAAATGAAACAAATGGAAATTGATTCTCAAGAAAATGCAGATGATAAGAATGGAAATAAATGTTAATTATGAAGATTTCATGACTTTTTTCTTCCTTGTAGAGTCTTTGTTTATCCATTACCCAAATTGCATTTGGGCATAGTATTTATCAAAAAGCTTGTGCAAACATTTTTATACAAGCCCTTAAACATCTAGTGGTTCCCCTAAAACTTTGATGTCCTGAAAAATCTAATTATTACTGGTAACTTTAAAAGATCACAGTAATTTATTTTTGTCAAATGTGACTAAAGATTAATGGATACAATCAGGAATAATTTGGTAAAAACATATCAAATGCAGAGAAAGCAAAATTTGTTGTTAAGTGAAGCATCAAATATAATAAAAGAGCAGATTCCATGAATGAACAGCAACAATGCACAATTCATTAACCAAATGCCCATGATTATTTCACACTTCAGAGGGCTACTGATATGATCAGAAATTGTAGTAAAAGGATAAATATAGATTAACTTCAACATCTCTATACATTTTAATTATAAATGCTACCCCAAAGGGCTACCAGTATAATAAATGAAATACACTAAGGTTTTTCCATCCCTTTTATAAATCATAATTACATATATATATATATATATCATATATATATATATATATATATATAGAAGGGGGGGAGAGAGAGAGAGACTTTCAATTATTTTAAAAGACAACAATCAATATGCCAAGACATATTAAAAGTACATCATTTTCTTAGCTTAGATGTTCCTAATTACAAAAATTATAAATTTGGTCAACATTCAGGCCCTGGAAACACTTAATGCCTCAAAATCACCATCATCACTATCATCACTCACAATCATCTCCTAATTAGTTAACATCCTGATCACTACTCAGTGTCCTTCGACACTCAAAGAAAAAATGTATTTGTTCAGTAAATATTAATATATTACAAGCTACTTGAGGGCAAGGCTACGTCTTCTTGGTCTTTGAATTCTCAGAGCTGGTTTAGTATTCGGCTCACAAACAGTATGATTTTCAATAGAAGAAAAAAAACTGGAAACAACCTAAAGAATCATTAATAAGAATACCCCTGTGATGAATTTTTCAGCCATTAAAAAGAATATATACATGTAAAGATTGACTAAATGTACTGATATTTTTTAAAAAACACTGTAAAAATAGTAACTACAATATGATATGATCTTGTCTGTATTTTTAAAAAGCTAAATCTTGAAAGTGCACCAAAGTGAGCTCAGGTGAGACTCTTCAAAAGGAGAAAAGGAATAAAAGGCATTTGATAGTGGTTGGTTTATTATTATTTCATTCACAGTCCTTCAACCCACCTTGACTCTTCAAGGGAAGCTGGCTTTCCAACTCCCCTTACCTGCCCCTGCTAGTTCTAGGTCTCCATTTAAACAATTCCCTCTACCTTCATAGACTCTTCTTCCATTTACTCCTTCTATTATCAACACAGTCTGTTTTCAATTCTGGATTCTACCCAACTGTGTATTTTCTCTGCCTCCACTCTGAGCACTACTGGACACACATGGGGACACACACATACACACACACACATACACACACACTCACATACTTGTAAATTGTGTAGATAACAATTTACAATTACTAATCTCAGATAAGTAACCCTTTCTCCCTATCACATTCTCCACAAGGTAGTGCTAAACCTTTTCTATATGGAAATCCCCTGCTCCTATCCACAAGTAGAAAACGCAGTGTTTATGAACAGCTCTTCACAGTCACACAAGCCCTCTTATATCTTAGAATCTTTGCCCTTTGTTTCTGTCCCTGAGAAATGTCTCTTACTTCCCTGCCAAAGGGAAGATACATCTCTGATACCCCATTCCTTCTATTTTTCTCCAGACCTTGCTTCATATGCTGCCTTCTATTACTTGCATATTAAAGTTCTCCTCCTGCACAGGCTTTCTCTGAGTTTACGGAAATATTCAGATTGCTTCTATTTTTAAAAAGAGAATAGAAGGAAGGAAGGAAGAAAGGAAGAGAGGAAGGGAAGGAAGGAGGAAAAAGGGAAGGAAAGAGAAGGGGAGAGAGGATTTGAAATAAAAAGAATTGCTATATATTTTCGTACATAGCATGAACATAAGTGAAGGCACCAAGAAATATATTTTTCTGAATCCTACAGAGGAAAAGATCCTCTTTAACAGAGAAAATTGTCACCTGGTAAATTCTAATTCCTGGGGTAGCCCCAGGACAACCTGGGATAGTCCCAAACAAGGCCTCCCATTATGCTGGGAATGTACATTCTCTTTCCCAGACCTCCAGGGGGAGAGAGTTGGGTTCAAATACCTTGAGATAACTATAACCATTCTTTCTATCTGCTTTAGTATGTCCAATAATCATCTGGCTCAAATTATAAACCATGGATAGAGATAGGAAATTATATGAAAACTGGGGTTTGCTTGGTAACAGAATATATTTCAGTGCCTATATTTTGAATTCACCATTATTTCGAAGTGACAAAAAGGACCTAGGATGTGAAGCCCACCTGTATCAAAACTTAAGTATGGGTCCTGTGCAATTATCCTAAATCTAGGGCACTGTTTTTGTTTGTGTGTGCCTAAATCTTCTTAAATTTATTTTGTTTCTATAAGAATAAATTCTACCAAGTATGTAAGGTAATTAAACCTAGGGTGGCTGTGGTAGTAATTTAATCTGAGAAGAATTACTCCATGTTACAAATTACTACTATTGAGTATAAAACTGTAATGAATATTGAACCCTAACTAAAATATTCAGAGTCAAAATTCCTTGCAGCAGTACACAGCCCATGCCAATGTATCGAAGGATATCACAAAGAATTATTTCTCCAGGACAACTGGTTCTAAAAGTCTTTTGCCTTCATGTTAATAATAGCTATAATACTACCTATAATTTATTGAGCTTCTACTTTGTGCGACAAGCACTGTTTTAAGTCCTCTTCATGATTACACATTTAATCCTCTCGACATCATTAACAAATGCTATTTTTTCCTTATTTGAAATATAAGGAACCTTAGAGAAATTAAGTAATTTGCCCTTGTATGTCTGTGTGTGTGTGCATGTGTGTGAACACATACATACATATTTCAGAAACCAGGTGAGCCAGGATATGTACTCAGATTCCCTTGACTCCACACGAATAACCACAGGAAAAAAATTATTTTATTAAACATATCATATGTGAGAGCATTGGTATTATACACTAAACTTTCTTTTCATGTCACATTTCCATTTTTAAAGAACTTCTCATCATGTCTTTCCTAATGCTGACTGTGACAGAAGTATAGGTTAGCAAGTCTATTTATCCATATAAACTGGAATTTCCCAAACTGCAGTTCATATTTCATTGGATAAAAATGATTTTAAGAGGTATAGGATGAAGAAGAATTATTTTAATAATTCACTTTCATAAATCTTTTCTATTCTTCACTGACATAAATGTGATTTCAGGTCATATCCAAATATTTTTATTTCATAGAGATGTATTTACTAAGTATTTAAAAAATTAACCAGAATATCAAATCGGTGAATTCATAGGAATACAAAATTTTCTTTTTAAATAAATTCATTTAACTTAAAAAAGTGTTACATTTTAAAATTGTACAAGTGCCTATATGGAAAAAATATAAAAGTGCTTCACAAAAGATGCAAAATTAGTAAACACAACAGAAATGTAACTTTACTAGCACAAAGTGCCCACTGTGTATTTATACTGGGAAGGCAAGATGAAACTTTTCTTTATCTGTGTCACATCCATCCGCATCAGGACTTACCTCTGGTGACAGCATCTAGTGCACAGCCGCATCCTGTTGCTCCTCCTCCAATAACAAGGACATCGAATTCAGACGTGTTTTGCAAAGTCAACAGCTGAGCTTCTCTGGAAGGAGGCTCTCTGTTAACAGGTTCTGAAATGTACTCTGCTGCTTCGACATAGGCCAGGCTCATCTGATATAAAAGGAGACCATTTTCAGTTGTTCATCTGGAACGCCAATTTAATAAATTGTACAATATATAAAAAGAAGAGATTTGTGAGGAAGAAAAGGAAAACAGAACTAGACCATAGTCCACAGTCCATATGGAGTTATAGCACCAACAGCCTTGGGTGGGGGAGAGGTCTTTAAAGTCTACGTGCTTCCCCTCCCACCCCCACCCCAGGAATCACAACTATTGAGGCATGGAACATTTGGTTTCAGATTCAATATATCAACTACTTGTTTTGGTTTCACGTACAGACAAGTTTAATTATTTCCTGCACTGTACAGCAATTTCCAAATACCTTGTCTAAGACAATTTATAAAAAACATAAGGAAATGTTTTTATCCAGTAGCAGCAATTCATTCAAATAACATTTAAAAGTGTTAAAAGGAGGAAGAAAAAGCATTTTATGACTTTCTGCAATTTCTTAATAGTATGTGTTCTTCATTCCTTAACTCCCCTAACAAAAATATATTCTAGTTTGGGGTCTATAAGTTTAAGTCAGTACAATTTTTAAAAATCTGTTTAATAGAAGTTATTAACCAGTTTAAATAATCAGTTAAGGCCAATAAGAATATCTTTCAGTTTTTAGTCAGAGGCTTACTCATTAAGTGTTTTAATATAAAATTACAGATACTATATATTTAATACCCACCATTACAATTTTGGAAAGCTTTAACTATAATATAATTAAAGCCAGCCATAATCCCTCTAAAGAATAATGACCTTCTCCATTTCTAGTTTCTTCATTAGAATGTAACTTATCATCCTAAATCCAAAACAATGTTGGTCTTTAAAAAAAACAAAAAGCAGTTGCCAGAAGTCAGAGTTAAAAGTCTAGAAAAATAGATCAGTATCTGCTGTTTTTTTTTTCTTTTTCCCAAATGCTAATAACAAGGTTATTCACAGATATATGACTTCTATATTCTTTTCTTTAAATCACAGCATCAACATTAGCCATAATGGCAGTGTTTTCCCTATTTTGCTGTAGGGGCCATGTATGAAGCTCTGAACCACAAAGACAAAGGTCATTCAAGGAAAAAGTGATCTTAGCTCTGACCAAGAGACTGTTCTGGTAAGTTATTTCTTACTCATTTAAATAAAGTAAACCAAATTGCTCCTTAAAGTTAGATTTAATTATAAGTGAGCCAATCGAATGTCTATAAAAATAAATCCAGAAGCCATATAGTACATTGAAAGAAAACTGAATTAGGGCCAGAGGGTCTTCAGTTTGTCTTAGCCATCTTGTTTACCAGTAATGTGACTTTTGACACATTATCTCTCTGAGAATTCATTTCTTCATTGGCAAAATGGGATAAAGCCCCTGTGATGTCTATATCTCTATATCTGAGTTGTTCTCAGTCTGAATGAAATATGAAAGTAGTTGGTCAACTACAAAGTATCAACAAAGAGTTATTGTTAATGTGATTCCTTGATAGCATAAAAAAGGGAACTTTTGAAACTTATTTTACTAAGTATCATTCAAACAAAAGGCGATAATCAGGTAACATAGTTTTTCAGGATATTAATTCAGATGCCAAGCCACAAAAATTGTATTCTCCTTTATATGACTCCTCCTAATTATTTGCTAACAACCATTCCCCCATGCTCACATTTACATATATTTAATATAACAAACTACATAAATGTAACTTCTAGGTGCTATGGAAAACATAATATTTTTCAGTTATGGTCTATGCTTTTCATCATTTAATGAGACGAAAATATATACACACACAAAGATACCGTATATACACACACACACACACACACACACACACACACACACACACACACACACACACATAACAAGCATGTAAAAAGAACAAATGTCAAAATAAAGAAAAAAGCACCAGGCTATGACCATTCAGATGAGGGAGGGAGAGTCTTCCATTTGAGGATTTCAATTGGGCCATGACAGATGGGTAGGACTTGGACATGAGACTGACAAGTGACTAAACCGCCAGAGCATTTTCACACATCAAAAGAATTTTGCTGACATTTTCTGTTTGGTAAGTTTTCTAGAAATACTTGAAAAATAAGTCTAAGGACTGTGTTGTGATATACTTCATTAGAACTTGGTATACTAAAGGCCCCATATTTTACTCTGCTAACAGGTCATAACTATGAATATTAAACTCAACTGAATTTCTTCTCCAACAGAAGTGCTATATCTGATGAACATCTCTCATGCCTTGTGGGTATCTCATTCCATTGACTACACTGTTTTTCTGTCCTCATTCCCTACCTTGTCCTTCTCACCAACCCACTCTAACCTGTCTTTAATAATAATAATAATAATAATAATAATAATAATAAATAATAATAAATAATTAATAATAATAATCATAACATGGCTCTTATATGTTTCTAGTAACCACCTTAAAAATTCTTGAGAGACCCATATATCCTTGTTTTGTCTACTGCTTCACCTCCTACTCACTCCTCAACTCACTGTAATGTGAATATCACGTATATACCCTCATCACCACCACCACCAAAACTGGCTAATGTTCACCATGCTGCTAAATCCAGTGAGCACTTTCCATCCCTCAGTTTAGTTGTCATCTTAGCACACACACAACTGTGCACTCACCTGGGCATCTGGGAGACAAACTTCTTTGTTGAGATATTCCTTTCTCTCCCTCTCTCCCTCTCTATCTCACATGTGTGCATGCACATGCACAGTGCCTCTTTTAATCATTCTCTTCTAATTTCCTCTGGATGTTCCTCTACTGCCCAACATTCTCTTGGGTCCGTCCTAGTCTCTCTTCTCAGATCACTAAAAACTCTCTCTCTCGAGAATCTCTTCTACCTCCATATCGTCAGGTATCTTTTATATCACATTGATACCAATTTTGTTCCCCTATTCCAGGACCTAGATTTCAAACTACCTACTTGGCATCTCTATTTAGATGTCTCGCATCTATATCTCAAAATTGAACTGATGACTGTATCTCATCAAACTTTTTTCCCTGTCAATGTTCCTCATCTCAGTTAAGGTACCATTATACATCTAGTTGCTTGTTCCACTCTCTTAAATCCCATAAATCTGATTAATCACTGAGTTCTATCAACTCTGCCTCCTAAAAAAATTCTCACATCTAGTCGCTTCATCTGCATGGTCACCTTTCAAATCAAGGTATCTTCTCTTTCCGCCACACAAATCTGATACCCTCCTACAGGCCTTCACACATTTACCATGATTGCTTCCAAGTCATTCTCTACACTGCTGCTGGGTAATCATTTTAAAACCCAACAAACATCATTTCCATGTATAAAACCCTTCAAGAGCTTCCAATTTCAATTAGGTTAAAAGTAAGTATCTTTACTCCAATTTCCAAGATTCTTCACAGTCTTTTAGAGTAGACAATAACAAGTGCTGGTGAGGATATAACACAATTGGAACTCTCTTACAATGCTCGTGAAAATACAAAGTGATACAGCCATTTTGGAAAATGGGGAGTTTCTTATAAAAGGAAACATGCATGCAACCAGTAATCCCCCTCTTAGGGAATTACTCAAGAGAAATGAAAACCTGTTTTAATACAAAAACCCATAGGTCATGTTCACAGTGGCTTTATTTATAATTGCCAAAAATTAGGAAAATCTCAAACATCCTTCAACTGACTAAATTAACTGTGGTACATTTATGCAATGGAGTAATAATTGACAATAAAAAAGAAACTACTGATAGATGTAACAACATGACTGAATCTCAAATGCATTACATTAAGTCATGGGTTGGCAAATTATAGCTTTCCACCCAAATTTGGATGCCACTTATTTTAATAAAGTTTTATTCAAACATGACCACAACATAGCCCATGACTGCAACAACAGAATGAGCAGTTCCAACAGAGACTCTATGGCCTGAAAGTCTAAAACATTTACTATTTGGCCCTTTACAGAAAAGTTTGCCAATCCCTGTGCCAAGTGTAGGAAGCTACACTCAGAAGTCTACATATGGCATGATTCGGTTTCTATGATGTTCTGTAAAAGGAGATGTACAGGGTCAGAAAACAGATCAGTGATTGTCCGGGTCTGGGGTGGGGGAAGGACAGACTGACCACAAAGAGTACAGGAGAGCTTTTGAGGATGAAAGAAATGTTCTATATCTTGGTCATAGTGGTGGTTCCACAACTGTGTGTACTTGTCAAAACTCACAGAACTGCATACTATAACGAGTGAATTTTATTGCATGCAAATTACACCCCAGATTAGACATCAATAAATTTTACTTAAGTAAAGATATAGATAGCCTTATGTGCAAGGCATTATTATAAAAGTTTTACTTTTTCTACTCATTCAATCTTCACAATAGCTCCATGAGTTAGGTACCATTATGATCTCATTTTACAGAATGACTAAGACAAAGAGAAGTTAAATAACTGGCCCTGATTATACCACTGATATATGGTAGAGCTGGGAACTGAACCTATGCACCCTGGCAATAAACACTGAGTTTTACATTGCTATACCATGCTGACTCTACATGTAATTTGAGGGAAAAAAAAGAAAGAAACAGACTAAATAGTTATAATGAGATGAGATATCACCAGTTGTCAAAGGCAGAAAGTTTTTTTTTTGTTGTTTTTTTGGTCTTGTTGTGAAGGTTTTGCTAACAGTCCTTCCAAAACAAAATTTTTTTAAAAATAAGGCACTATTGAGGGTAATTTATTTAATTTCTGACACTACATTTAAAATAACATTTTATTTTTGTTTATTTTTTTCATAAAAGCTGGAAAGTGTTGCAACTGAGAAGCTAAACACCAAGTTTATTTTAGAGGCAGTAAACACAGCCTAAGGCCCTACTTCTAATTATGACAAGAGAAAGACTCATTTTGGCTTCATATGGCTTTGAGTCACAAAAACACATCTGCACCCTACCTTCTCTAGAATATGTTGATTGAGGGGAAATAAAAGCAGCAGGAATAAAATAGTAGCGGTAAGTAACTGGCACACTCAAGAAAAGAGGCCTTTGTGCTCTGAATCTTCTCAGACCTGCCCTTTTCTCACCCTCCTTCTTTCTAAAGCAGTTTGATTAAAGAGGAATGGGAGAGACAGGCTCCATTAAAGGACTGATCCAGAAACTCTGGGAGAAGCCTTGGAAAGGCACCATGCCCTAAACCACTTGAGAGACCAAAATGCACATGTGTCCTGAGAAGACACCTGGCCCACTGTACTTACTCATCCAATCGATAAGTATTGGAGGCCGTCAAGGATTCTATACACTGAAGGACAAAACAAAAGATAAAGAGGAAATTGTAATATTGCTTAACAGGTGGACTTAAGATAGAGAAGAAGCTACAAGAGCCACAGGAGGCACCCCCAATCCAGACCTGAGAAGGTTTCCTAGAAATGATAGCTAAATCGGGTCAAGGAATATCAATAGACATTAACTAGGAAAGAATACTAGGAAAGAAGTAGGAATAGCATATGCTAAAACCAAAAGTCTTCCTAGCGAATTGGTCAGCACACTACTTTCTTAAAAATATGAGCTATATATCCAATAATTTAAAATTACCCTATTTCATGTAAAAATTAGGATTTCTATCTGAGATAAATCTGCTGAAACTGAACAGCACTGCTACCCTTAGGCGGGGCTAGTGCGCTCTAGTTAAACCCAGGACTCCCACTTACTGGCTTCGCATGTCATCTTACCAGCCTGGCCCCTGTAAGCACAGAAGTTTGCCAGCCCTGGCCCTGGCTTAAGACAGGACAAGCCCAGTACTACCAGATTTAGGATCTATTTCTTAATTCAGGTATTGATGCCATTTGAAGAAAGGAAAGCCAGACACAAAGCTGTCTTTTGCCTAGCACTGTTCCAACCACAGCTCTCAAACAAAAAATTCTTATCCTGGAAGAATTAGGAGAATATCTAATATTTAATATTATCTTGATGTTATTATTGCTAATTATATTTAATTATGATAGGCTAAGAAGAAATAGATGTTTTTATTAACTTGTAAGCAAATTTTCATCTACATTTGAAAAAGATAAAACTCCTCTAGCATTCTGATAGCAAACATATAGCTTTTGTCAAGAGAGTAGCATGCTGAACACCAGCATAGAATCGAAAGCCAAGTTCATAATCTCTGAGAGTTTACATTCCAGAGAACAGAACAGGATTCAGAATGAGATCAGTTTTACTATGTCTCTGCACCATTAGAATTGCAAATTAAAAAAAAAAAAAAATCCTAGACATTTGCAACTTCGGGTGAGACCGAAAACAAGATCTAATAATTAGTGTCTATTTCTGAAAGAAGTGCATATTTAAAGACCACAGGCAATTAACAACCAGGTTGTCCTGTAATCATGTAGAGTAATAATTGGAGTATAAAGTAGGGTTTCATGCAAATCACTTCATGCTGCAACCACCACTCTCTCTCCCATGTTATGTGATTCAATCACATATTGATAATGGAACCTTTATGTATTTAAGGGAAATTGGTTTTGTATTTTGTTGTCACCGAAATAGACTAACTATATTTGTATATTCCTGGAAAGAAAAAGCAACAAGCATCTCCCTACAGTGAGATTTAAGATGTTTTAATGGTCTTCACCTCCTGAATCACTTTTGTGATTCTAAATAATGATGTTTTTTCTTGTACATATATGACAGTAAGCAACATTTCTCAATGTAAACATACATAGTGAGGAATTCATGATTACTTTGTAGAAAGAGTTGCAAATGTGTAGACTGTCATCTCCATTGGGGACCAGGCAAGAGAAAACAAGACCAGTCCATCCTTCTGGGGCAGCTGAGAACAAAGCTCTAGTTCACCTTGAAAGTGCTATCCAGCCTCGAAGTGGCTGGGATGCCTTTGAGAAATCACAGAGAAACTCTTTTAATAGCAATCATAATTATCATTATAAAACTTTATACAGCTGAAAAATAGGGGAAACCCTTTGGCTCTGTCTCAATCTCCAAATAAATTCACATCATAATAGACTACATGATTTGCAGTGTGAGGGATATATTTTATCGATATGAAAATAACTGTTTTAAAAACATAGAATATGTGTAGATGTCTAAACTTGATATTGCTTTCAATTCCAATAGTGTGCTAAGAATTAGAGGATCTGGAGAGAAAGTTCGAGATGAAGGAGGGCAGACAGAGAAGAAGACACAGTACTATCACTTGCCTGGTCGCTGCTATACCACACTCTTTATTTAACACGTTAGCTCCTTTAGGTCTCACAATTACCACAGAGGAGAGGCATCGTTTGACCAGTGAGGAAACTGAGTTTTGTTATTCCTTGGGCAAATAACTGAGAGAATTAGAATTTGATCCCAGGTTTGACTCCAAATCGCATGTTCTCAGCTCTACTAGGTTATCTTTACCTATATGTGTGGGTTACCTGGACCCCGAATCCACTAGCTTCTCTGGCACCAGCAATGCAGGGAGCTGTTGATGACAGCCAGTATAATCAGAATTCGTAGCGAACCTGCCTAGACTGTAGCCAGTCATACTGGACAGTCAAATTGAGACCTAGGGTTCCATGAAACAGCACTTTTCCTTACAAACGTCCTTAACGTATACATCTGGAATTGGATACAGAACTAAAACAAGGCTCACTCTTCCTCCATTCCTCTCAGGTGAATAAAACGGTGACCCAATGAACCAAATGACTGTTTCCAAGCTTTACAATCCAGATGGCCCTTAGCCGCATTTTAACCTTATGTCCAAAATAGCTTAGGGTCATATTTGTGATGCACACGTTTCATTTCTCTGAAATAATTCAGAAATAATTCAAATATATGCATATTTATAATAAGTTTGTACTCACAAGCTTATAATTAGATCTCAGAATATCTTTGTCAAAAAATCACAAATTGGAAAATAAAGCAAGGAAAATTAATATTGCCTAACTTATCTTAAAGTATCTATGTTCTTCTTAATTTGTAAAACTCTACCTAGAGGAAATGTTCTTAACATAAACACAACGACAAACAGGAAGATGGCGAGAGGGAAGCTGAAGGACTCTCCCCAAAGCATTTATAGAAAGTTTCCTCGGTCCCACAATATCCCTAAAAAGTTTCTTAGAGGCCTTAAAATGAATAAATAGTTGAAAATGAAATGCAAAGTCAAATCAAAATGAATGTCAGTGTTGCTCAGTTAGCAACAGCCTAGAAGCTCACCAGCTGTCAACGCTAATCATAGCTCAGTCGTTGACTCACTGTGTGACCTATAGCAGTACAGTTAACCTCACTGATTTTGTATGCCAGCAGTAAAATAGCATCACAAACTCCTAGAAGGCCTGATGTGAGTTAGAACTCAAAGATATTGCCATGGCCCCACTTTGGGAGCTAAGTGTTAAATAAAAACCAAAATTATAAGGAAGATGATAGGATGCTCTTCAAAGAACATTTCCAGCTCTGTCCGCATAATTTTAGTGCTTTAATGAAACATGCCTCTGAAGAAACAGTTAACCATATAGAGTAGTTAAGAATAGTTTCAACTGGCCTTATCGAAATTACAGTGTATTCTGAGTCCTCATCAAGCTTTAGATATCAGACACAGCCTCAACAATTTGTTGTGTTTCTGGGAGAGAAACAGTTCTTCCAGGAATCAATCCCCAGGTGCCCAGGGTTTAGAAACCTGGGTATAGATTCCTGGAAGCAAATAGGTGATAGAGTCTTTGGCGTAAACACTTACAATAAAACTCCCATCAAAAGAAATATAGCTCATTCGTCAACTACATTAGAAACTAAAGATGTAATGGCTGGAGCTTAACAAAAATTCTTCCAGAGATCACTATAGAATTACATTTCCCACTCTCCCTTACAGTTGGCTGGAAATGATCCAGGGGGTCAAAAATCTCTATAAGCTGGCAGAGCCACTAGAGTAAAGGGACAAGTTCCTAAATAATTGCAAGAAACAAGCCTCCAACCCATCTACATTGAACTGTAATTTGAGCAAGAAATAAACCTTCACTGTGATAAACCAGCTTTGGAGTTGTTCATTACATCAAATGGCTTACTCCACTTAATACACAAATACAAGATACATTTAGCGTCACAGCCCAAGATTCACAACTTGCCTGCTTTGTATGTACTCCATATGTGGTTCAGAATTTTCCTCTGATGAGTGAGTCCCATCATTTATGGAAAAATAAATCCAAAATGATAATGCTCCAAAAAGACAGATCATCAAATGCAAGCCCCATCAAACCATGGTACAGAGATATTTCACAGAATGCTGATGCTAACGGCTCTGTAAGCAGGCAGGTGGAACCAAGAACCCTATTATTCAATGACTGGTCCTTTCTCCTCCTAAATATACATTCTTCATATGGTATCTAACAATATAGTTTCCACCTAAACATTAAAATCAACCAAAATGAAGACTGTTTTAAGAACAGCTGCTATTACAGCACTCTATAAGATTTTTTAAGGGAAGGGCTGTTTATGAATCTATGAAAAATGCCTCTGGAAATGGAAGGTTATTTACTCGGAGAGAACAAACAAGTCTGGTAGCCTAAATTGACTCACGAAGTTAAAAGCAATCTGGTAAGCATAAAGCAAACAAGTCATATGATAATTTCAGCTACATCAGTGCTTAGGAAGAGTTATACTAATTTCAAACACACTTTATGCTTTAGCTTAGGAATCAGAAGAAAAATTACAACCGAGTTTAAATTCTTAACGAAATTAAGTGCGATCAAAAAATATATAGTTATGTTCCATCAAAGATACTACTGAAAAGTGACGCTTAATTCGTGTTTTTATAATTTAAATTTTCTAATTGACCTTATATCCTAGATGCTATGCTTAGGATTTTATGTATAATTTTTTTTAAAAGGCTTTATATTTTTTAGAGTAATTTTAGGTTTACAACAAAATTGAGATGAAAATCCAGGTATCTCCCATATACCTCTTGCCCCCACACATGCATACCAACATCACTCACCAGAATGGCACTTTTTGTTTGTTTGTTTGTTTGATTGATTTTGCCAAGGATGAACCTACACTGACACAGCATAATCATTGAAAGTCAATAGTTCACTTAAGGGTTTACTATTGGTGTTGTGCATTCTATGGGTCTGGACAAATGTATAATGACATATATTCATCATCGTGATATTATACAGAGTAGTTTCACTGCCCCCCAAATCCTCTGCACTCCATTTATTCATCTTTTTTTGTTGCTTTGTCCATCTTTGTGGTTCTATGATACTAACAACAAAGGTTGTGTGAGAGAAACTTTTAAAACAACAACAACAACAACAAAATGTTTAATGAGCAAATTTGTTTTAGCTAATACGAAACTGCCACAAAGTAGGAGAAGGACAGGGGACACGGGGCTGGGGACAGGTCAGAGGAGGCTAATAAGGCTACATAATTCAACTCACTTAACATATCGCCACTATCTTTTTTTCATGTTTCCTTAATACACAAAGCAAAGTGAACTATAGTATTTAGTAAACCACTCAAAGTATAGTGAATTGCTGTCTCTTACAAAGTGAGAGACTATTTTGCAAAGCATAAAGATCCTGTCATTAACAAACTATTATTATCTCATTGACTTTGGGAAAGAATAAGTTTAATTGCATTCCACCTCAAGCTAAATGATATATAACAATTCTGATTTACAAAAGAAAGTTCGAGCTTTCTAAAAATATTGTTTTTTAATGTTTCACCACAGAATTCCAATAAATAGCATTGTACTATATATTAATTCATGTATCATTAAAGACTATATTCAAATAGCTTTTTTGGAACATATCAGCTATATAAATCAAGTCCACCATAACTCATTTAAGCCTAAATAGAAAAAGAAAAGAAACAGTGGGAACTAGGAATTTATTACTTACAACAAGAGAAAAGTTGAAGTCAATAATTGGGATTGTCCACCTTGTTACTGGCTCATCTTCAGATCAGGAAGAAATAAAACAGAAAGGTGCGTGTATAACTGTTTTGTAGCCTTCCCCTACAACTTGAAGGACATATGATGGAGGACATACCATTTGCTAGTATCCTCAAAGTCTTAACAAGATGTCCCTGAATGCAAGGATCTCCAGGGACAAGGGCAACTTTCTTGCTCATGATGCTTTATATTTATATCACCTGGAAATCTAATAATAGCTAATGTTTTTTGAAAGTTTACTATGTTCCAGGAATTCTTCCAGGCTTTATTGCTCTTCAACAAGCACAGGGAAGTACAGGGGGTTGTCCAATACTTCATTTTGTTATAACATTTATGAGATTCCGTAGAAATTTAACTATTTTTTAAATTAAATTTATTGGGGTGACATTGGTTAATAGCAGTATAAGTTTGAGGTATACAATTCTATAATACATTATCTGTATATTGCATTGTGTGCTCACCACCCAAAGTCTAGTCTCTTATTATGTATCTGACCCCCTTAACCCTCTTCATCCTCCGCTACCCACTTTCTCTCTGGTAACCTTCATACTGCTGTCCATATCTATAAGTTTGTTTCTTCCTTTGTTACTTTCTGTTTTATATCCTAAATGTGAGAGAAATCAAATGGTTCCTGTCCTTTGTCTGACTTATTTTGCTTAGCGTAATACTCTCAAGAACCATCCATAGGAACTTAACTCTTGGTTATATCAATTAGCCTATAGTAAAATTGTTTTCCTTATTCGTCATTTCCCTTAAACTCAGAGAACCTATGGAAGATGTGAAGACTTACTATATCACTACTCTTCTCCCCGTTTTACAGACAGGGGGAAATGAAGCCCAGAGAATTTAATAAATTTTCCCATAGTCATTTAGTTCTTAAGAAGTAGAGTTAGGTGTTAGATACAGGCAGCCTGCAAAGACTGCTCCGAAGATCATGCTCTGGTCCTTTCTGTTATGTTGCTCAGGAATAAAATATCGATCAATGAGAATCTCTCAATTCCTTGATTCTAATAATACCACTCCTCACACTGAAAAAGATCTTGATCTCCATTCTCTGAAGCCTACTCTATGCCTATGTCTGGTGCAAGAAAAAAAAAAAAAGAAGAGACTTTCATATCCAGGTTTTGAGAAAGCTCTCAGTGGTTCTCAGGCTCCACCTCAGAGTTGGTTCACAAAGCCCACTACACCTTCACAGTGGGTAATGGAAGGAACAAATCTAGCATGTGTTACGTGACAGGGCCCACCCTCAGACCTAAATAGATCATTGTTACATCAGCCACACCACTGGGGTTAAAAAGAAACCCACATTATCACACCAATGTTTCCAATTACGACCTAGAAGGTATAAAATAAACGTTGAGTCTAAAAAAAAAAAGTTTCAAGAAATGCCCTTGGTCTATTACAACAAAGACAAAAGCCTGGGACAGTCCTCAGTTAAATCTTTGCACTCCCACTCAATTTTTGCCCCTATTGTCTCTCTGGCCACCCCCATTCTTTCCACCCACCTGAGGAACCCTCATGCAACCCTGACATTCACACTCTCCGCTTCTGCCCCTCACTAAGTTTCACTGGCTTAAAAAATACTCAAGGCCGTCTCTCCTAATTTAAATTTTCTTCTTCATCTATTCCATTCTCCTATCAGCTGAGAATTAGAAAAGGAGGATCTCCCATGAAGTGACACTTTCCTTCCCTGAGGTATTAAGGAATCGCTAGAAGAGCACCTTGTTCTGAGAGGAAGATTGGATGTCTTCTAATTAAAAGTTTATTATTAAACAGACCTAAACTAAATACAGAGTGACAAATACCTTGCTCTCAAAAATCTGCACATCATTGCAGAGGTGTATGCTTACTATGTCTCTGGTGGGACTTAAGCGCTAGGATTGCATATCCCACTATTCAGCCTCCTGTTTCCTGCCACATGGGAGGTCTGGGGAGAGAAAAAATCAAAAAGCCTTTGAAGAAACTTAGTCACATACTTGTGGGTGAGGAAATAAAAGGGGAGAAATGAAATGAATAGGAAGCCTCTCTAAGACCACTCAAAACAGCCCTACATGCATAACTGAAGTGGACCTGGAATGGAGATACATCATGGCCACAAACCTCCTTCCCTGCAGGTGGGCACAGCCAAAAGATGACCAACATTCGTCTCCTTTCCTCTATCATCTTCCTCACTGGAACTAAAGATTTAGGTTGCCTAGCTCCTGAAGAAAATAATTCTTAATAATAATAATAATAATTGATAATAGTCTCTCCTTATACAATGATCTCCATCCCTTCTAAGTCTGACTTCATCTCAAAAAAAAAAATATATATATATACATATACATACACACACACACACACACACACACACACACACACATATATATATATATATATATATGTAGAGAGAGAGAGAGAGTGTTCACTTGGGTCAACGTTGGATGCTATTCACCATTGAAAAACATAATATAAATAATATGCTTGTATGAAGAAAAGCCATACTATGAAGTAAAATGAGACAAAAAAAGAAAATCGTTGCTATCATCTTTGACTCCCAACCTGCCCCCAGAAATGCCAATGTCTTCACAAATATCTCTATTTCCTCACCTAGTCAAGCAACTGGGTAAAAAGTAAATGAATCACGTTCAATTTCATTGTTTTCTGTTTAATCAAAAAAGTATATATAATAGTTTTCCTTCCATCTTTTTTCTTGAAAATGCAAGCTAAATTAACTGTAGAACTGATTTTAAAATTTTTGTGAGCCGATCTGGTATCTAATCACTTATAGCACTATCTTATTACCAAACACAATTTAACAATTGATCAACTTTTAGAATCAACTCATTTGTATTTAGAATACAAACCCTGCCTGTATTTTAGCTTTGTGCTGGGAATATATGAGCACAAGCTAGGGGCCAGGGAAGACAGAGCTATGGGTACGAGAATGCCAACAAAATGTGCCTGAACTTCAAGAGCAGAGACTGCTTTCTTATACATCGGCATCTTGGGCTTTCAAAACCAACTTATTTTTAAAAAGGAGAGTTCATCAGTTGTAATCATCTTAGAAAAAAATATAAAAACACAAGCCAATACTTTAAGCATTGCTCTGTAGAAAAAATGGAGCATGCCTAGTCATACTTAAGGCCACACTTCTACAAAATGTAGCCAAATAAGGGGTATTAAGGGGCAGATTTTTCTTGACTATTTTTGTCAGGAAAAATTTCCCCCCTAGAATGGTTCTGATTGGCAGATATTTTCTGAGAGAAGACAGCTGAGGCCTGTGGTCATTTTATGTCAATGGCTCAAATGAGTTGGTCTTTTCGCCCCCCACGCTTATCTCCCCATTCTCTTTTTGCCAGTCCCTATGGCTACATCTCAACCTGCTACCCAAAATATGCTGATGGCAGTGGCTTAAAGGGACAGGAATCACTGCAAAAGAATGCACACAGTCAGATACATATCTTATGCAACTCATTGATTGAATATGCCTATGGTGATTTTTCTCAAAAACACTTGTCAGCTTAAAATTGTAAATGACTGGAACTGCTGGTATCTGTTTCATTTTGGCTATTAGGGTGGTCAGGATGTCTAACATAGGAAAGAGAAAATGACAAAACGTCCCAGAAATCAACAGACCCTTGTTTGCCTTGATTTTACCAGAATTAACCCTTAACTTAATCAATTGATTGATTGATTGGAGGCAATATCAACTATTTATTCTATCCTTTCAGATTAAAGAGAAATCAAACAAATGAAAAACAGTATTACACAGGTACAAAGTTAAGTTATAAACTCTGAGGTAGAACGTGTTTACTGTGGTTAAGTCATAAACCATGTACAAATTTAGCAACAACTGAACTCATCATATTAGATGTTGTGACCTTTGGCACTGGCATTTTCCAGTATCGTTTCAGATAGCACAAGTTAAGGATGGCAGAAGTAATCTAATCCATTAAAGCCCAAGTCCTAAACAGAACTGCACTTCTGAAATAGCCTCAACAGAAGTGACACTATTTCACACTCACTTTTAAGGAACCACGAAAACATTTTAAAAGAAAGAACACACTCAAGCCATGATCAATGGATAAGGATGAGCTTCAATAACAAGTTAGACAATTAATAACACCCACGACCTACACACCTAGAGAAATCTTTAGGGTAATGTGCTCACAGTTAAGACTAAAAGACTTCCATCTTTAAAAGAAGTACTAAAAAGGAGCTGCTTAAAAAAAGAGAAAAAAAAATTATAAGCTAGTGAATTGATTCTTTCTAATGTGTTTTTAATATGGTATTTCCCATGCAAGACACATGACTCCAAGCAAGTGTCTGGCTCCACTGCCTTGTAGCACAGAGTTACCAAAACAACCAGTGCAAGACAACCATCCATGGCTTAAAGGTTTTCACAAAAAATGTAGAAAGTGAGTAGTTCATAGATAGCGCAGCAACAAATAGCTTCCAAAATTCCTTCACCTCCATCTTTGCATTAGGAATGCACCATTTAGCTGATATCACAAAATGCCCTAACACCATGGGGGACTAACACTAACTACTGAGGTGACTACCAGCATTTCAAGTCTGAAAAGAACAAAACCATTCACCAAAGTAGTTTACTGGCATTAATTTAAACTATGGGAAGGCATAGTTGTAGTGTAAAGGGAAAAAAATGAAATGAAAATAAACTGAATGTTTTAAATGATTTAGAAACTTCATACCCATCTCATTTTCATGCTTTCCCCAATAAAAGTTTTACCAAATACCATATAATACTACATAAATACCTAAATCTTTAAGAAATAAAACTAAGATTCAAAGTAGAGCCTTTTATATAGGCTCTTTCTTTTCCAGTTCCTTTCTCAGCTACCCGCCTTCTAATAAGACAAACCTTTGGCAGGAATATAAAAAGTATCCAGACATGTGAATGAATTAGACAAAGAAAGTCTAAACAAACAAACCTGGCACTTGGAAACGAAGCAGTCTTTTAAAAACAAAGAGCCAAAACAGAGGCTAAATTATATAATACTTTCTGATAAAGAAATTTACTTTTTAAAAATGAGATACACACAGTTCTCAAGGATCATTAAGGCAGTATTCTAAATTAGTGTGTTTCAAATCAAGCTGAGACAGTAATTTCTAAGCAAAACCATTAGCATACACATGCCCCATATACAGTTCTTTAACAGATTTAAGATTCAGGTTAAAATCAATCAATACATGTACCATTACTTACTTGTTTCCTTCTGTAATGAGCGAACTGAGAAAGACCTAGAACAGTTGCAAGAGCACCTCCTCCAGCTAGAATAGTCCCTTTCACTGCCTTTTTAAATGCCATGTTTCAGCCTACAAAGAGAAAAAGAAAAAGGAAACAAGAAAAGTTAATTGAGATTTTTATTGTTAACAGTCTCAATAACAGAGAGAGACTGTAGGTTATGAAACTATGTTAAACTAGAAAAGAAAACACAAAATAAGGAAGTTACTAACATGCCAATTTAAATAAAACAATTCGAAAACAATACAAAAAAAAAACCTAGATACGAAATTGACTACATAAAATTTAATTCCAACAGGAATTAAAGGAAAAAAAGCAAATGAAGGGACAACTGAGGATACTTAAACAGTATAAAGTCAAGAGAGCTGTGAAAAGAAATGTCATTGTGTATCTGACAAAACTGCATGCTGTCCTTGCAGATTTGTTCAATGGCTAATCCCCTCCACCAGAACTGGCAGAAGTCTTCAGTCACTCAACAAGACAATGAACCTCAGGCCTGCTCCAGGTTCTTTGGAAAGTGTTTAATTCAGACTGTGGTATAACTCCCTTCCTGAGTTTTCCCCCTTCCTAAGGAAGTTCTCACTAGAGCCCAAAGCCCACACACTTACATTTCTATCCCTAGAAGAGTTGACACTTTTCGGATAAAAGATCAAAGGATGGCATGCCTTGATCCTTTCACAAAGTGACAGTTTAACATTGATGTAATTAATCTCTTTCATTAAAGAAATTTAAACAACAAAAAAAGTTATCTTCTAACCAGAGTTGCATGACACCACCATCTCAAAGGAAAACCCTCCAGATCAAGTACTCTTTTGTGCTCACTGCACATTTCTAAATAATGTCTTGCTTTGTGTTAGCTCTTGACTGTCTTTCGCCTTTTTAAAAAGATATATTTCTACTATTAGATTTATGGAATTTTTTTAATCTTTTTTTTTTGAAGACTTAAATATTCTTTTAACTTTTTCAAAGACCAAAAAAGGAAAAGCATAAAAATGAAAATTCCACCAAAAAAAAATCTCTTGTCAGGTTTATTCTGCTAAACAAAAAATAAATAAATAAATAACTCTGTGTGATCACTTAAAAAAATTCTTAGTTAATATTACCTGCCTAAGACTTATATCCTTGATAGCAAGTGGCACACCCACATCTTTCAGGAAAGACACTCTCTATTTTCCTGGATGGGCGGAGGTCTTACCTGTCTGGACAACACAACTTACACTCCACAGATATCTCATGACTAAAGAAAGTATTTAACATAAAGTCAGTTTTAACCTGGGATACTAAAGAACACATAGTATTCTCAATGTAAATTATGATACAGTGAAAATGTTTGGGTCCATATTGGATATGTAGAATCTATTAGCATAACTATCTTAAATCAAGGAATTTCAGTGCAGTTGGTAACTATGATTCCACAGAAAATTCATTTTAGAATAGTACAAATTATACACTAAAATAAAAGTTGGCATTTTTAAAAATTTTATATTTACTCTGATCTCATTCCTTCTGACAAACTCCTAAGTTCTAAGGCTCATCTTGATTATTAAACTCTCACCTGAAAATATTTCACATGCATATTTTCTCTGTTGCTGGAGGTCTCTTCTTTCCTGTCCCTTCTCTATATCAACTATCCCCTCTCCCAGTTTATGCAAAACAATTGGTATATGCTGGCTAGGGGCCTCCATTCAGTCAACCCTAAACAAAACCTAACGTCCAAGGTTTCTCTGATAGAAAAAACCATAACTTAGACAATTTGGAGGGTACCAATTTGTGAGAGCTCACCATCACCATTCCTAGTACTGCTGCAAATGTTCACATGGGTGCCTATCACACAATAGAAACCCTGGAAGCCCAGAGAGAACATGCTATCTCCAGGGTGAGTACTCCTGACAATTTGGGACAGAGAATAGAGACTTAGTTCTATTTACCTAAACAATGCATGTGCCCTCCCCATATACACAGCAGCCTGGTGGTCTCTTGGATATGTTTTGTAGCTGACTGACTTTAGTTCAGTATCATTGCTTCTGTCTTATTGATAATGTCATTGATGACCTCACAAAAGAGCACACATCAACATAGCCAACTGAGGGTTGTGATATCACAGCCAATGATAATGTCTCAGCAGTGATATTCATTTGGCCAGTTAAGTTTGAAGTTAGTATTTCCAAGGTCCCTGTATTCTTTGCTCACTTTACTATATTGCTTCAATTTCATTTGTTTGAAATCAAAACTTGCTAAAGGGATATTATCATGGATTTTCTTAATGAGCCACTGATAAGAATGAAAAACTGCATTACTATATTATTTTGCAAAGTTAGCAATAATATTGACTATAATAATAGTTTCTTTTTTCAATAATTTCATAAAATAACCTATGCGATCATTATTTTTATTGTGATCAACTTCATCTATAAGATCATCTAGCTAGTTATAATGAATAAATCACTATTACAGGTAATTCAAAAACAAAAGCACAGAATCAATTTTACTTGGCCCTCCCAAGACGATGGCGATGATAATGACGGTGATGATGATGATGATGATGAATTTTATAATGATGGCAGTTGTCATTTATTGAGTGTTTGCTAGGTAACAGGTACCATGTTTTTAATTCTTTATATATATCAGCTCATATCAACTTCATAATATCCTAATTTCATGCAGTAGGGGATTTGCCCAAGGTCATTCCCTAGTAAGTGACAAATCTACAACTTAATCTATGTTCTTAAGCACTGAGTTTTTCTGTCCTGCCTCTGTTCTCAAAAAGCAATTTCTCTCCAAAAGCCACACCATATTTTGCTGATGTTCACAAAATAAGGCCCTATTCTCAAACATTCACCCAAAGTGTACAGCTCCCTGACATTAGGATTTTGCTAAGGCAGTGAACAAGCTTGTAGTAAAATATCTACTAGTAACCTTCTGCCAGATAATGTAAGAACTTTGTTTTAATGTTGAAAGAAATTTAAACAAGATATAAACCATATGCTATGAACTACTTGTATCCATCTAAAACATTTCATTCTAAGGAGAAAAGTTTTCACAATGATTACAAGAAGAAAAGATTGTTTCCTTCTAAATAAAAGCTATAACTAGTAAATTAGCAAAGAAGGGGAACAAAAATATTAACAAATCTTAACCTTTTGCAACAAAAAGTGTGAGAAAATTGGAAGTGGAAAAGAAAACTGGAGATAGAAAAATCATCCAAAAATAAAATTATCGCAGTTATCATAGCCTGATTCCATGTTTAATAGCCTATAAATTAAATCACAAATCCACTGACTCAAGAGTAGCCCCTGCATTTGCAAAAATCAGTCTGAGCCCTCTAATTCTTCTTTGGAGAACACCAGCTCAACTAAACAAAACCCTAAACAAAAAAATATTCAACTAAATATATCTGAGAAGTTTTCAATTGCCCTCAAGGGGATCACAATCAGTTTTCAAGATTAAATATCAAAGTCTGTCTTGTAACTCTGTCATATAACTGTGCTATATTGAGTGACTGAGTGTTATCTACACTCTGATCAACAAAAGACTCTGAATAGCTAAAGCAATCTTGAGAAAGAACGAAGCTGGAGGCATCAGAATTCCTGATTTCAAACTATATTACAAAACTACAGTCATCAAAACAGTATGGTAATTGCATAAAAACAGACATACAGATCAATGGAACAGAATAGAGAACTCAGAAATAAACCCACAAATAATGGTCAATTAATTTTCAACACAGGAGCCAAGAATATACAATGAGGAAAGGATAGTCCCTTCAATAAAATGGTGATGGGAAAACTGGATAGCCACATGCAAAAGATTAAAACTGGACCACTATCTTACACAAAAACCAACTCAAAATGTATTAAAGATTTAAATGTAAGACCTGCAACAATATAACCCCTGAAAGAAAACACATAGGGTAAGCTCCTTGACATTGGTTTTAGTGATAATTCTTTGGATTTAACATCAAAAGCACAGGAAATAAAAGCAAAAATAAACAAGTGGGACAACATCAAACTAAAAAGCTTTTGTATAGCAAAGGAAAATATCAACAAAATGAAAAGGCAACCTGCTGAATGGATAAAATATTTGCAATACTGTATATCGGATACAGGGTTAATATCCAAAATATGTAAACAACTCACATAACTCAGCATAAAATAATCCAACTTAAAAGTGGGCAGAGGGATTAAATAGATTTTTTTCCAAAGACATAAAAATGGCCAACAGATACATGAAAATGTGCTCAACATGACTAATCATTAGAGAAATGCAAATCAAAACTACAATGAGATGGCACCTCACACACACACAAAAAAACAAAAGACAGCAAATATTGGCTAGGATGTGGTGAAAAGGGAACCCTGGTGCATTGCTGGGGGGAACATAAATTGATACAACCACTATGGAAAACATTATGGAGGTTCCTCAAATAATTAAAAATAAAACTACCAGCAATTCCGCTTCTGGGTCTGTATCTAAAGGAAAGGAAATCACTATCTCGAAAAGCTATTTGCACCTCCATGATCACTACAGCATTATTTACAATAGCCAAGACATGGAAACAACCTGAGTATTCATTGACAGAGA
This sequence comes from Pteropus medius, assembly GCF_902729225.1. Classification (NCBI taxonomy): domain Eukaryota; kingdom Metazoa; phylum Chordata; class Mammalia; order Chiroptera; family Pteropodidae; genus Pteropus; species Pteropus medius. The sequence goes on along the minus strand of NW_024354875.1, from coordinate 20,547,598 downwards.
AATGAATAAAGAAAATATTATATATCAACCATAAAAGAAGAAGAAAACCATGCCATTTTCAACATGGATGGACCTTGAGGGCATTATGCTAACTGAATTAAGTCGGATATGGAAAGACAAATATTACATGATCTTGCTTATTTATATAAGCTAAAAAACCCCAATTCATAGAAACCAAGAATAGATTGGTGGTTGCCAGAGGCAGGGGGTGGAGGGAGAAGGAAATGGGTGAAGGTGGTCAAAAAATACAAACTTCCAGTTACAAGATAAATAAGTCTCGGGGATGTAATACACAGCATGGTGACTATAGTACAATACTGAATTGCATATTTGAAAATTACTAAGAAAAAAACCTTAAAAGTTCTCATCACAAGAAAAAATTGTAACTATGTGAGGTGATGGATATTAACTAAACTTATTGTGATAATAACATTGTAATATATGTGTATGTCAAATCATTATGATTACAACTTAAACTAATACTACATTATATGTCAATTATATCCCGACAAAACTGGAAGAAAGAAAACATTTAAATTATAGCCAAAAGAAAGGAAGAGTAGCTAGAAATGGAGGTGGAGATGGTGCTAAAGCACTACCTAATACCATTTTCATCAACCAGAAGATATAGGATGGAGTATAGCTAGGATGCTTTTTCGCCTTGGTTTTCTAACTCAAGTACTGAGTTATGAAGCCCTCAAAAAAAGAATGAAACCACTGTATGGAGAGTGACAATATTTCACCTGAACTTCTGTGATTTGGGATCCCTCAAAAGGACTGGAAGGGCTGAGAGGGTTTCTAACTAAAGCTGACTGTTAAATTATATTATTTCCTAAACCAAAACAATATCAAATTGAAAAAGAATCAGTAGAATATTCAGTCAAGATGGCACAATGAATTCATGCTTTGACTCATACTGAATGCTCTAAACACATTAATAACAGATCAAATAGAAAAAGAAAAAATATACACATACATACATATTCTGATATAAAAGAAATCAAGGTGCTATATCTTTGTAGTAAAATGAGAGACTCATTGTAACTAAAAGAATTAAATAAGGCTTCAAAGGAAACAGGATACTTGAGAAGCATCTTGAAGAAAGAAAATAATT
>NW_024354875.1:20445166-20546434 GCF_902729225.1 Pteropus medius | reverse complement strand
GGGGGGGAGGAGTGGGAGAAAGAAAGTACAGCTCAAAGATCATTTTCACAAGAGTAATTTTAACCTTAAGCTTCGGGATCTGTGTTCTCTAGCAAGATATAAAGGCATCCCATGTACTCTGATCACCGAAACTGAGAAATCCAGATGAGAAGGAATTTAAAACATAAAATGAAAGCCCTGGGATGTAATCTAGATATAGCATGTGCAACTTCGCTAAATCCTTTACGTAATTATACGCAGGTTCAAAGGTGGTAAGAAGCTCCTTACAGTTCAATTGTGCAGTCACTCACCTTGCAGCCGTGCATGGAAAATCTCACCCTCATCTATTTTGAGTCATGATACTCTATCAGATCCACAGAAGGCACAACTCAAAGGGCCAGGCCTCAAGGTACACCTGAATACAATTTCAGTGGCTTATGGGAAAAAGGTACATAAATCTTACAAAATAAGGGTGCAAAATCTCATCAGAGAAAGTCCCACGCAACCATGGAACTTGGCAGCAGTCTACAGAAAAATGGAAGAAGAGGGAGTAAGCTCAAAAGTACCTTCTCACCCAGCAGCTCAGTTTGAACTATAAAAGTCAAGATTTCTGGGTGCTTTGAACTAGAAATGTTTCAACAAAGCAAACTCTTTATTATTCCAATTGAAACAATATCAAATGTTCTGTATACCTCTCTATAAGAAAGTATATCATGGTTCAGGCACACCAAACATGTGCTGATAAAGTGTCTACACAGTAACAACCAAAGCCCACAATGTACTATCTTCTCTTTCCCCAACGTTTACTTTACAGTAACAGAACTGCAAACAAATCCTTCCCAGACAAATAGAGAGGCACTTCTACACACATACATCTCACATAGCCGTACGTGATCCTCACAGAAACACACAGCCAGCCTTCAAACACGTTTTTTGAAAGCTGTCAGAAATAAATGAACAAAATAGGCAACATCAGAGGCCCATCAACTTGTTCTCTGGAAACAAAGGAGTCTAGTTCATAATCTGAAAATTAATTATCCTTTATTTTTGGTTGCTTTAAACACTTTTTTAAAAGAATTTAGGCCAATCCGGATAGGAAATGGACCAAAGGGTTATCCACAAAAGATTATCCCAATGGAAATACAGAAATAAGTGAATGTATCAAGTCCTGAGAAAACAGCAGACACTTTTAAAGAATATTAAATCATCTTCTTCTAGTCTTTCCCCTATTATAAAAAAATATTTTTAAGCCAAAATCACGACAATAACAATGACAACCTATAGTTGTAAAAAATACATACATTGAACAGGATATCAAAGGACAAACAAAAAGGTATTTCTGAAGTCATTGAGGAAAACATTCTGATAAAACAAGGTAAATTTAAAAATCAACGTAAAAGTCAGCAGAAGAGTTAGAAATATAATGAACCCTCATTTTCTGGATGTCTCATTTCGGACTGTAGCTGAATAGGAAGCTAAAGCTACTTAACCACACATTGCTGGCACAGCATTCAAACTTTAGTTTTGTCCCCATCTTTCATGTCCTATCAGAAAGCCAGACTGCTTTAGGAAAGGGTATGTTCAATCTCCCCAGGAAATCGCAATTCAAAAGGGCCCAACCCTAAAGATGGGGAAAAAAAATAATCTTAATGAAGGAGAGAGTATTTTAATAAAAATGAAAGAGAAAATCAGGAAACAATGAAAAAATGAAAGACAAATACTATATTTGTATTGGTTCATATAACTTCAAGCCAAAAAGAACTATGGAAAAGCTTCCTGCTAGATTCTCTGGGACACCCTTAGGTCAGTTATATTATTTTAGGAGCAAACCCACAGCCATAGACGAGGGAGAAGGAGTTTGGCCCAGAACCATTCCTCAGGCTCAAAGGAGAGGAAGAGCCTGGAAGCTTGACAAAGGAGGAGTTGACTCACAGAAGGGTTGAGCTGGTTCCAGAGGTTCAAATTAGAGTTTAAGAAACATAAGCGAAAAGCGCACACATAAAAAAAGAGATGAAAAATAAGGTCAACGACCATTTAAAGTGAGCCAGTTAAAGGCTCTATTTGATTTAAAAATTTGCCTCAAATTTTATTTGTTTCAAATTATTATATGAATTATTTTTGTGTACAAGTGTTTCTTTTTTAATACACAAAGCCATAACCAATTAAAGGATTTATTGAACAAAGTCCTCTACATTGAAAACATATATTGAACAAAGTCCTCTACATTAAAGAGGGACCAAGAGGAACGCAAGGATACATGCTCTCACTCTAACAGTCATTTGTTATGTAAGACTCAATTTTTTTAAAAAAAATAGTATTTCTAAGACAACTTCCATATTATGTATTTATGTTTTCTGCTACTTCTAAAATGCATACTAGTACTAGTCACAAATTTGTCTCTTTTCTCTTATTTTCATGAGATTCACTGTAGATTTACAAGACATCAATGAAGCCCATCTGAGCTAACAACAGATTTCTATTCATTAAATGCAAATGATCAGTTTAATTCATAATGATATGATTTCTATTGTATTTGCTTTCCATAAAATTGCTATTAAAAATCATTTAAAAAAAACTATAGTTCATGCAAGTGAACTTGTTTTCCATTTTAAATTTATTTTAAAACCAAAATTAATATATATTCTCTAGCACCCTAGATATGTTAAAAGATTTTTGTTTAAAGTTGTAAAATTTTATCTTTATTTTTCTATAAAGATATACTTCTGCCTACTTTGTTTTCCATTTACGTAATTTAAGGTAATTCTGAGAGGCATAAAATAAAATGCCCCTCATAAGTGAAAATCTAGAATATTCCTTCCTGAAAATGCCCATCCCTTAAAAAGACACAAGTCAGGGTAACGAACTGAGTGTATAACATGCTTAGTATGAAATTAAATAAACTTGCACTTATATATAAACTAATAGGAAATGCCTCACTTGAAAAAGAGTACAGCAGACGTTGAATAAAAACTTGAATTCTGCCTTGAGAAGGAAGGACTATTACCAATGAATCACACAAAAAAAGTTCTTTAGGTCTTGCAGTCTCTCTGCCCCTTTACTAACCCTACTATCGGGTTAGGAAAATGGTTCACATTCCTTTGGCAGCACAAACCCTTTTTTAGATTTTTCATGATGTTTTAGAATCTACTTCAGTAATGAAAACAAGAAAAAAACCTTTATTTTGTTATAAAATAAACTGCATACCGGACAACAGAGTTCAAAATATCTCTTTAAAATATATCAAGCCTCTCATCTAGATTTATTACAATTATAACAATTATGGCTGTTGAATATATATCCCAAAATGTTTCATAAGGAAACATCTACCTCTATAATAAATAAACATATTTTAAAAGGGCTTAGACTCTATAAAATAGTGTGTAGACATTGTGAATCAAATAAAAAGGATTTTAACATATATGGGTGACAATGAACTTTATAGTCAAAAAAATAAACCCTAAGAAAATTTCAATTATATAGCATGTTCAGAGAAAGAAGTGCTTCAGATAATTAACTTTCTATTTGTCTAGATCTTATTCAGAGATCTCTTTCATTGTTTTCCAATATCTTATATTTTTATGAAATATAGCATATGAATTAGGAAGAACCATATACTGAATGTAGGCATTTTTCTTTGAAGACTCAAAAAAATCTTAAAAGAGACTCAAGATCATTATTTTGAAATCTTTTTTTTTTTTTTTTCGGAATAGCACAGATGAAGAAGTTTTGAGGATCTGCCTTAAAATGTAATAAGGACAAAGTTTTGAAAAGCTGGCTTTTTTTAAGCTTCAAAATACTGATGCCAATTGATTTACTTAGCTTTTGCTCATTATTTTTATCACCGAATGAGAGGAAAATGTACCAATTCTTTCAAAAGTTCCAGTTGAAATTGCATTATATATATGTCATTAGAAATGCATTTTAGGAAATACCTGTTGAAGATAGTTCATGAAATCCTGAACTCATAAAAAAGAAAACTATGACTGATAATTTTTATGATGATTAGTTATAGCACAATAATTTCAGTTAATTCAATTTACTTACATTATAAAAAATACTTTTAAATTTGGTTATAGCTCTATTACAGTTCTATTAATGCACAAGCTGTAGCTGTGAGTTATAAGAGACCTAGAGGCATATTGGAGTGGGAGATCAGTTATTCTAGATCCCCAAGAAATAGAGCCAACCACATCTTTAATCCTGTAGCCTTTTTTCCCCTATAGCCTGTTGAAATTTGCATTTAAAATTTACTCCCCTAGACAACTAATAATCCACTGCATGTATAAATGTAAGTCAACAAAGGGCCAAATTACGCACACAAAGCAAATCTAAGATATACTGTAGTCAAAATAATCATTATTGTATTTTCAGCCTAGTGCTCATACCTCCTAAAAAAGATTGACCCATAAGTAAGTAATAATCAGACAACAGGAGAGATAGATTACAGTAATTCATATTTCTAAAAATAATTTCATTCACAAGTATGGAATGTAAATCATACAACATTTTGTAAAAGTTCTGTCCCCTCACCCCCCAAAAAGGAAAAGAAAATATAGTAGGTCTTCCTTCACCTATGCAAAAATAATACCAAAGCTGTATCTCCATCTCAGTCATCTTGGCTAAAACAATCTGGTCATAAGATCTTATTCTTCTTCACTTGAATGAGGCATCCTCTCCAAAACTTTCCTTTTCAGATTTTTCTTTTCTTCTTGAAAAGAACTGGCACACACACTAAGTGGAAAGCATTCAAATACTAGACTATAAACAAATCTAGTCACTGTGCATGAGATACTGTGTACCAATATTACATAGCTAATGACAGTCTTACATTTGCCATTCTAAAATTTAAATAGCATGCACATTAGAAGATAAAGGGTTTTACTCAATATTTTCTTTAGAGCTGCTACTGCTGAAAAAAGAACTATATTATTCTAATTCTCGAAACACCAAATTAAAAAAAAAAAAAAAACCAAGAAGATGATATTAAGGAGCCTTGCGCCTTATAATTCTGTCTCTATCACTAACTTGCTCTGTTATTTCAAGGAAATCATTTGAATTTGCAGATCTTCATTCCACCTATAAAGTATTTCTGAAAATGTTCAGTTATTTTGACTTTAAATTCGCATTATTTTATTATTTATCTTCATCTAATAAGTACAGAAAGAAAAAACATAACCCTTATGCATTAAACTTGGTACTATCTTAATGTTCTATTTATTTAGTACTGTTGGATGATTAAGACTTGCAATTTTTTCTTTCATTAATTATTTACTGATCATCTAACATATGCCAGCCACTGAACATATAACTGAAAAAAACATACAAAAATCCCTGCCTTTCAAGAACTTATGTTTGTGTGGAGTTAACAGTTAAAAAAAAAAAAAGTCTGAACTATTTTGTATTAAAATATTTCAAAACTGTAGGTCACACTTTGTCTTCTTAAATTAAGAATATTAACCATGAATTCAACTGACGACTTAGAGCCATCCATATGAACATCAGGCTATGCTATCAGAGTGTGATGCCCTCAAGAACAGTAGAAGGAACAATACTATTAACTCCTTTACTAAATGGCCCCAACCCACAGACTGTTCTCCTGTGAATTCTTCCTCTGTCTATTTTATAAAGTTTTCCTGTTTCTTCCGAACTATTGGGCTAATGATAATTCTTCCTTTTGATCTTTGAGCTCTCCAGCTCACTTCTCACTTGCTACTACTGTGGTCAGAAAAAAATGAGAGCCAGATTAGCTAAAACTATGTTTAAAATAAATAAATAACTCTGAACTGGGCAAAAGGAGCAACTTCTTAGCATTTTAGCATTTGGATTTTCAACATTTGGCTCTATCTATTCAAAGGCCTTTTCCTCTTTCCTTCCTGTGTTCTAAGTCAGTGGAGCTTACCAGATAATTTCTGAAGTTTGCTGTACACAGTATAAATGAAACAAACTATATAAACTGCATGAGAATGAAGATTAAGAATTTCTAACCAGGCACAAGTACATAGTCCAAGATTAGAAAAAGAAAATTCTTATTTCAATTCTGTCTCATCTGAACAGACACACATTATCTGGAAAAAAATGTGGCAAAGCTGTTTGCTTCTGCTCTGGAAACAATTAGAACATTTTTTCTGTACTCTCTTAGATTTAAAGATTACAGATAAATGGGCCAAAAAAGAATCCGCCACTCCTAAAAAAACTTCAAAATTCCTTGCTGGGAACTGGCTTATGAAAAACACACTTGAGGGAAAGCTAAAAATTGTATACTCTAAGAAAATAACCAAAGAAAGAGTTCAATCAATTACTCAAGAAAGTATCATTGAAGGACCTATTCAAGCAAGACGTTGAAAGGAGGAACATTTGCTCCTTCCTGCAACATGTGTATATTCAGCTGAGATTTACTGAATGCCTGCTATATCCTCACCACAGCTCTAGGGGCTTACTCTGCTATCATGGATTGGGGGAAAGTAAAATAAACATGTAGATAAATTTTAAAATCTTATTTTTGGTTTTGGTTTTGGTGTATTAAGATGGTATATTAGGTTAGAGGTTGACTGGGGGTAGGAGGGATCCACTTTAGACAGAATGTTCATGATTTGGGAAAAAAAACATAATTGACGAGGAAGAGCCTGCCACACAAGGATCTGAGAAAAGGGCCTTCCACACAAGAGAGGTCAGGAACACAAAGAGAATTAGCATGTGCAAACTTGGCCTCTATGGAAACTGAAAGCCACTCTGGCTGCAACACAATGAATACTATGAGCAATGGCTTCCACATGAGGTCAGAGAGCCAGACAGGTCCTGAGTCACATGTGACTTTCTCCTAGCAAGGTGTTTATTGACGAGATACAGATAAAAAATCAAGATAGAGGGTCTTAATCAGTGCAATGATATGGAGGTATTTATAGAAAGGAAGAAAAGGGAGGAAAGGGAGGAAAGAGAGGGAGGGAGAGAGAAAGGGAAGAAAGGAAGAGAAGGAGGAAGGGAGGGGAAAAGGGAGGAGGGAGAGAGGGAGAAAGGATATACCTTAGCTACAGTGTAAGGAACACCTTTTAGGAAAGTAAGAGTAAAAGCAGTTATTTTTTTCTTAAGGACACCATTAGCCATGTTCATAATGTGTAGATGAAAATATGAAAAAAGGAAATAATGGGGAGAGAGAGAGGAAGAATTAACAAACTGCATGAGAAGATAGTCAAAAGTGTAAACTGCAATCAAAAATAGGATTCTATAAGAGGAAAACAAATATTTCAGAGATAATCTTGAATATAAATATCTATTGAACTTACACACTTGAAAGATTGTTCCATCCCATTCAGTCTAACAAGCTGGTAACAAAGAACACTAAGTGTCAACTGAGAGAGCCTCTCAAAAGCCAACATCAGAAGTCTTTTTTATATTTCTATTTATCCTGGGCTGGTGTTGTTTGCAGGTGACTTTTTCCTACTAAAACACATTATATCCTGAACTGATTTGAGATCTTGGGAAAAAACCCTGTGTCACGTCTCAACAAGCTGAGGCACCCAGAACATTCCTCACCAACCCCAGGCTGGGAAGCTAAAGAGCTGTGTGAAACTTACTGACCCACTGAGTATAGATTTAATAGACAAGAGAGACTGCATATGATTAATTGCAGTTATTTATATTTATGGGTTTGAATCTTGAGTATGTCTGGCCTCTCCCCATTTTATTTCATAATTTTCTCCCTGTTGGAGACTGAAGAGCAAAAGTCAATTGCCTGAGTGTTGGCATCACACTGGAAACTAAAGGGCCATGCATTTCAATTCCAGCTCAGAAAACACTCTGGCTGAGCAGATGTAATTCACCAGACCCCAGTGGGCTAGGCTCGCACTATTGTCAGTCACATCACATAGCTGATGGAAATCAGTAGAGCACATTAGCAATTTATACTTAACAGCCTCTCCTCAATCATAAATTTTGAGTTTCACTCCAAGTGAAACTCAAAGTTAACTCAAAGAATTTAGCCCCTATTTGAGCCTACACTCTTACCACGAGACAGTCAGGAGGCAAGTGACTCACAAACTGAAATTTCTGATAGGACTCCTGTCAAAACTCCAAGTTCAATATCAATGCACTGACCTTCAGGCCTGACCTCACCCAGTGCACTTGTACCTACCCCCTCGGTCATTAGTTTGGCAGTCACCAGCAGCATAGTTTGTTTTCAGACTGTATTCTACGCCCCCACCCTACAACAATCTCAGCCTGCACAAAGCCACTGCCTTCTCTGGACTTCAGTCTCCTCACATAAAAGACTGAGATTATCTGTATATTTGCCTTTTCCTGTTTTCCAAATTGGACAATGGGTGTAAGTCACTCACCAACAAAATGCTATCAACATCCTCTTACCCACTCTGAATTGAAAAAACAACATTGTTATGCTAGCAATAATTATAATAAAGTGAAGAAAGGTCTAGAAATAAGTGGATAGCCTTAAATAAGTTAGACATTCTAGAAATTATTGCTTAGGATTTTTTTCTGGGTTCATTACACTCTAGATAGAGATGGGGTAATGGGCAAGTAGAAAATTAATTATGAAGAAAACAAAAGTAGCCAAAACAGTATCTTTGTGTGTGTGTGTGTGTGTTTGTTTTAAAGTATACATACGTATGTACACACACATACACACACACACACACACGATGGCTAGAAGATTATACCCAAAAATGTTTAAAATCTCATCTTTGAATGGTAAAGTTGTAAGTCATTTTTATTTTCTTCCTTGTGTGCATGATTTTTTAATTTTCTAAAATGAGCATATATTATTTTTATAATAAGGGAAAAAAAGCCCAGTCTGTTTGTGTGTGTGTGTGTGTGTGTGTGAGAGAGAGAGAGAGAGAGTGTGTGTGAAAAAAAAAGTATGAACTCTTAAGAGCACCATGCAGATAGATAGCTGACATTTGACTAAATCCCATATCATTTAACCATTACTTGAGTGATTTTCCTGTTATACAACTTTTCTCATCTTTAATGAACTAAAGTAAAAGACCGACACAGAGAAAGGAAAAGGATAGTTTGCCTTTACAATTTATTAGGAATCTTGGAGCAAGAACTGGAAAATGTCACCAAATTATCTACCGTATTCTGAGGAACAGTCTCTGTGCTAACTAGAATGAATGTGCCTTGACCACCGACACAATAACTATTTAAGCCCAAGTTAAACTACATCTAAATTAATCTTGAATTTTTAGTTATTTCGTATTACATGCTTTCAAGGATTTAAAGTTTAACACAGCATCAAATTTCCCAACAACTAATTAAACCAGTGACTGCAAGGCTGATCGAATTTACTGGGATTTAGTGTGCCCTAGGGTTCAACTCCATAAGCATAGGATCTCTTCAGCCAACAACACACCCAGGGGGCCCCTCCACTATGCCAGGCCCTGAAGGAAACCTATAGATACAGAGAAGGGACAGGCCATCCTCCACAGAGCCACCATTCCCTCTCTCCCCGCACCCTGTGACAGACAATTCAGTGCTCACGTGCAGGAACACAGTCGCTTTCTAAGCACAGCTGGGGTCCTTCTGGTCGTGAGGTGCTGTCCTTGGCACCACTGACCAGTTAATAAGACATTCTCTGCAGGAGGCAGGCGGTGTGGGGGCCAGAGACAGAAAGCCCTGGATTGAATTCCAACCTAGCCACTTATTAGCTATGTGACTGACTGTAAACTTTAGTCTTCTCATCCATAAAATCTCAACTATTTCACAAATTATATTGAGAATTTGAGGTAATACAAATAAGGTGTAAAACTACATTTGCTATCAACAACTCCCATTACTAGCACATAACATCACCAAACACCTACAGTGGGCTCCCACATCTGCAATGCCAAATTGGGGTGATAGTGAAGACTGTGGTTAGAGAACAAAAGCAGCCAATCTGCACAGGGCCATAGCCCTGCTTTAGCCTAAGTGGCACTTGACTCTGATCAAGCAAATGCACTTAAGACTCATAGGTTGGTAAAATAAATCCTATCATTTCCCTGAGGAAAAAAACAAAACAAAACAAAAGAAAACAAAACAAAAAAAACAGTAGGCAGGCCTTCTCTGGCATTTCTCTAACATTTTTCCCCGAAATAAACATTCTCTCAAACAGAAAGGATACTGTTATTTGTGATGAGTTCAACCAAAAATAAAAACCGTATAAAGCCCAACATCTAATGCAACTCTAACTCCAGGCCACAGGTTATCTGTTACAGAGGTCAGAGGGAGGCAGCAGGCACTCTTTCACTTGAGGTCAGGCTCTAATCACATGGAGTCCAATGTTGATATGTCTATCTCCACTAGTGCACTTGTACCTACCCCCTCGGTAGGTACATAGAGTTCAGTTGATAGATTTAAAACATTCTCCAAAAGAGGCTTGAGCAAAGGTTTGTGGCCTGAGTTAACCCAAGTCACTGGGGCAATTTTGACCCACAGAATGTCTTTGTGTCCTCTATTCAGAATACTTCTTGGAATTTATTTTTAGTTCAGAGAGGGTAAGGAATTGCTTTCTGGCTCAGTCACAAACTCTGAACACTATCTATCTTAAAGAAAGTACTAATATAAAGCCAAAATGCCATTGAAACAGTTAACTCTGAGTCAATTTTTTTAAAGAAATCAAGATATTTCTCAGGAATGTGTTACTTTTAGGATGATATCTTGATGTCAGATGTAAAAACATATACCATGACTTTGATAATCTTATGGGAACAAGGGTCAGTGACTCCGTCTTAAGTGCCACAATGAGTCTTGTTTGGTCACTCATTCAGCACATGTCAACCACTGCCCAGTAGTCTACTGTATCCCCCAAACCACCTTTACTCATGCCCACAGAATCCCCTCCATTTCCCAAACTCCTCTACCACCCCTCAATCTACTCTTGCCCTCCCCATTGCCATTCTCTATTTATATGCACTAAGAAGTGACTCACTCCTGCCCCCTCATTTCGCATATGCCCTTCTCATTCGTCTCTTACTAGATTCTTATTGCTGATGTCTGATTTACATTATTTCAATTCTTTGTTATATGTAATTAATCAGTTAGTTCACATTAGATCAAGGAAACCAAGGTTTGAAAAGAACTAAAAGTAATTAGACTTTTTAACCATGGTTCCAAAAGGTTCCCCACACCAATCTTTCAACTGTGGGCAGATACTAGAAATTGCCTGATCATCATATTAAACATTTTGAGAAAACCACATTTGTTTGACATTTGTATTTCTTTGGATGTGTAACTAAAACAGTTAATGATACAGGAAGTGAAAGATCTGTACTCTGAAAACTATAAGACACTAAAGAAAGAAACTGAAAAGAACACAAATAAATTCTTCCAATCCGTGCTCAACGGATTGGAAGAATTAATATTGTTAAAATGTCCATACCACCCAAAGCAATATGCAGATTCAATGCAACCCCTATCAAAATACCAACAGCATTCTTCTAAGAATTAGCACAAATAATCCTAAAATATATATGAAACCACAAAAGACCCTGAATAGCCAAAGCAATCTTGAGAAAGAAGAACAAAGCTGTAGGTATCATGGTCCCTGATTTCAAACTATACTACAAAGCTATCGTAATAAAAACAGCATGGTACTGACATAAAAGCAGACACATAGATCAATGGAACAGAACAGAGAGTCCAGATATAAACCCTTGCTTAGATGCTCAATTAATCTATGACAAAGAAGGCAAGAATGTACAATGGAGAAATGACAGTCTCTTCAATATGTGGTGTTGTGAAAGCTGTACAGATACATGCAAAAAAAATTAAACTGGACCACTCTCTTATACCATATATAAAAATATATTCAAATAGATTAAAAAATTAAATAAGACTTGAAACCATAAAATTCCTAGCAGAAAACACAGGCAGTAAACTCTTTAACATCTGTCTTAACAATCTTTTTGGACATGTCTCCTCAAGCATGGGAAATAAAAGCAAAATAAACAAACAGGACTACATCAAACTAAAAAGCTTCAGCACAAAGGAGCAAACCATTGACAAAACGAAAAGACAGCCTATCGAATGAGAGAAGGTATTTGCAAATGACATAGCCAATAAAGGGATAATATCCAGAATATACAAAGAACTCAAATAACTCAACATAAAAAAAAAAGATAACCTGGTTAAAAAATGGGCAGAGAACATAAATAGACATTTCTCCAAAGAAGACATACAGGTGGTCAACAGATATATAAAAAGATATTCAACATCACTAATCATCAGGGAAATACAAATCAAAACCACAATGAGATACCACCTTACACCTGTCAGAATGGCTAGTATCAAAAAGTCAGCAAATAAGTGCTGGCGAGGATGTGGAGAAAAGAGAACCCTTGTACAATATTAGTGGGATTGAAAATTGGCGCAGCACTATGGAAAACAGTATGAAGATTCCTCAAAAAATTAAGAATAGAACTACCACACAACCCAGCAATTCCACTTCTGGGTACTCACATGAAGAAAACAAAAATACTGATTCAAAGAGATATATGCACCCCTATGTTCACTGCAGCATTATAGTAATAGTCAAGATATGAACATAATCTAGATATTCATCAACAGATAAATGGATAGAAAAAAAATGCAATACATATATACAAGGACTATTACTAAGCAGTAAAAAAGAATGAAATCTTGCCATTTCCAACATGGATGGACCTAGAGGTTATTATACTATGTAAAATAATTCAGACAGAGAAAGACAAATACCATATGATTTCTCTTATATGTGGAATCTAAAAAAATAAAATAAAATGAACAAAAAACAAAAACAAACTCATAGAAACAAAAAAGAGATGGGGTGGGGGATGAGTGAAAAAGGTGATGGGGAATAAGAGGTACAAACTTCCAGTTATAAAATAAATAAGCCACGGAGATGTAGTGTAGTCAAAAATATTGTAATACCTTTGCACAGTGGCAGATGGTTAGTAGACTTAGTGTGGTGATCACATCACAAGGTATATAAATGTCGAATCACTATGTTGTTCACCAGAAACTAACATTGCATGCTAATTATACTTCAATAAAATTTTTTAAGTTAATGATTACGACTTAGAATAAAATAACATCCATGAGCAAAATTGCTCCATAACTCAAGTAAATAAGTCACTCAGTAAAAGAAAAATAACTCAAGATTAAGTATGCCTCCCATCCTAACTACACAGTCACCAATTTTCTTCTGTATTCATCTTCTACTTCAGAAATTTGCCTCCGCTGTTGAAGAAAAAGAGAATATACAAAATATAATTTAGATTTCACAACAGAAAGGCGATATGTAAACTCAAAAATGTATTGAATTTTCACTTATTCAACGAATATTCATCGAGCACCTACTGTGAGTAAACAATGATGAATAACTTATCATTTCTGCCTTTAAGGAACTCACAACTTAGAGAAGATTCGAAAACCAATACAAGTGATACAAAAAAGGTTTGGACAAGGGACTAAGGGACTAATTATCCCTGGGGGAAAGGTTTGTAGAAAAAGCAGTACACTCAAATGTTGAAAGTTCACCAAGTCCAGAGTGAACATGAGCAAAGACATGATGGTCTGAATGAATATTTCATTTTCAAGAACAAGGAGGCATGGTATGCCTGCAGCATAGGATGCTCGCAGTAGTCATAAGTGAGGAGGGGAGGAGACTGACGGGCAAGCAGGAGTAAGATCTGGAGATCTTATATGCCATTCAGATGACTTTGTCCTTTGTCCAGTAGGCAATGGATTGCCAAGCAAAGAGTTTAAGCATATTTGTTGGTTACACACTGTGTTATAAGGACAGCACTAGTCAGTTTATATGTGTTATATTAATCCCTACAGCATTCCTAATAGGATTAGACACAATCGCATTTGTATTTAAAAGACCATTCTCTCAATCTCAGTCCCCTGAAGCAGTGTTGAGAGATAAACTAAAAGGACATGAGTCTGGAAGTAGGGAAATCAGGAGATGGGATGTAAACACCCAAACATAAACAAACTCTTAAGGATATACTAAGCCTATGACAGTGACAGTGGAGTGAAGAGCATAAGAATATAAATACATTTTGGAAGGAAGATTGCTAAAATGATTATCTCCAGAAGCAGCACTCCTTAGCTTCTGCCAAATAGGAGAAAGTACCTCCCCCTAGGGGTTACAGCACCATTTTGGTTGGGAAGAGGCCCTCAGAGCACCTGGTGCTCATGGCCACTTGAGAACAGTCCCCAATTTATACTACAATTGGCCACCAGGCCATCAAGAGATGCCGTAGGGCTACAGATACTTTGAGGAAGCTTTTGCTCATCCTTAGCCACCAAGTCAATAGGATCTGCCACAAAGTCTGCACCTAGCTTCCTGCAAGACATCACAGGACTAATTTCAGCACACCCCACAATCCTCTTTACCTCCATCATCACCAGAAGCCCAAGCTACCCCATTTCTCATCTTCTCAGGCCTTCCCCCTTCCTATTCTGTACTCTGAAACTCACGATCTATTCTCAGCAAAATGAATAATGTTCTCTTCTCTAAATATTCCTTTCACCAGGTAAAACCCTGAAAACATGGAGAAAGCAAGATTGAACTTGAATTTTGAAGGCTGCAGCCTATCAACACTGTTAGGCATCCCACCAAGAGGAGGTTGTTTACACTTTCACATTTTAGTCTAATGTTCAGGCAGTATAAACAGCAATGGCAGCTGAAATAGACCCTTAACTGATGTCTCACTTCCAATGTTCTCTCCCCGACATACCCTAATCCAGTCTACTTTTAGCAGCCAGAGCAATTTTTGATAGCATGCATCCTCAATAGGGGCAGTAACATCCACAAGGGGACAAAACTGGTTTGGGGGTGGAGGATGAGGGGGCATATATCCATGATTTCTTGTCCTTTGAAGCTCAACTTTACCCAACAAAATCTTATTCCTTAATATTTAAGAAATATTCTCTTGCTAGGGAGAAATTAATTTAAATATTTATTAATTTCAATTTAACTTTTCTTAGACATGATTTTAAAAAGTTGAGAGACTCTGTTTTATAGCAAAACCACATTGTTTCACTTACTGGCATATAATTATTCGATGGCTAATATCACTGTACAATAAAATCTAAATGCCTTATCCTGGCTTATAAAGCTCTATAGGATTTGGCCCTTGCCTAGTTTCTAAAGATTCTCTTGTACACTGTGGTAGACTAAATAGTGTCACCCAAAAGATATCTACATCCTAAACCCTGGAACCTGTGAGTGTTATCACACACACACACACACACACACACACACACACACACACACACACCACGACTTTCAAATGTGTTTAAATAAAGGATCTTGAGATAGAGAAATCATCCTGAATTTCTAGGGTTGGCATATATCACTATAAGAGGGAGGCAAAGGGATATTTGACACACATAGCAGAGAAGGCATTTTGACCAAGAGGCAGAGATTGGAGTGATGCAGCCACAAACTAATGAATGCTGGAAACCACCAGCAGCTGGAAGAAGCAAGGAACAGATTCTCCCCTACAGTCTCAGAACGGGGCATAGACTGCCAATGATTTTGACCCAGTTATACTGATTTTGAACTTCTGGCCTTCCAAATTATGGGAGAATAAATGTCTATTGTTTTAAGCTACCATATTTGTGCTAATTTGTTATAGCAGCCATAGGAAAATAATACAGAAACCTATCACTCTCATCCACTAAGTTCCAGGTTTATTTATCTTCTTCTGCCCATCAAATTCGTGAGTTTTGGCACCAGCTGTCTTCTCTTCCTGGAATGCTCTGTTCCTCATCTTTGCACAGCTAGCTCCTCCTGGTCATTCAGGACCCAGCTTAAATGTCAGCTCCTCAGAGAAGCCTTCCCAAACCATCCAAATCCAAAATGATCATATAGCTATTATCATCTTAGATGTCTCTTCTTTATTTAATCATTATTCTTTCTTTCCCCCAATCCCCAGAATGTAAACTCTACAAGAGCAGAGAGTATATATGTTTTGTGCACCACTATAATCTTAATTTATAAAAAAATTCCTGGCACATAATAAAGTGATTAATAAACTTAATAAATGAATGGATGATATAGGTGGAAGAAAGCATGGTGGTACTCTTCAATGAGAAGAGACACAGCATGGGGCAGGGGGGTGGTGTTTGATCCTTTATTGACCGTGAGACATCCAAGTGTAAATATTCACTGAGTCTGAACTCAGGGAAGAGCTCTGGTTGGGGATGTTGACTTCAGAATCATTGAAATGGTACGTAAGTAAAACTTGTTGGTGCAGAAAGCATCTACAATGAGATGATAATGAATTAAGGACAGACCCTGGGAACTCCAATATCAAGGGAAATAACCTTCAAGAAGATCTATAACAAGTAGTCCAAGAGAAAAACAAAAAATCATAATAGCCTAATGAAAGTGCAATTTCACAAAGGTGGGAATGAGCAGAATCACAGAAATTTCAAGTAGCAAGGTCCCGCTGATTTGCCAGTCAGGAGGACACCAATAATAATAACCAAAACAGATTCATCTAAGGTAGAAGCCAAATTTCCAGAAGTCATAGAGTGAATGGAAGGTGAAAAAGTAGAAAAACAATATATAAAATATAGTTTCAGAAAGCGTAGCTTGAAAGAAAGGAAGAAGTGAGCATGTAGCAAGAAGGGAGTATAGGGTCAAAGAACAGTTTTGGTTTTCAGTCTTGTCTTTGTGATGGAAGAATCTTGAGCATTCTTGTAAATATTTTAAATGAAGGTAAACATGAAGAAATTTCATAGAATAAGGTACCTGAAGGGAGGATCCAGAGTATTGGGGAAAGTATCAAATTTGGATAACTACCACTAAGTTGGAGTTGGTGGATTCAGATACAGGGAAGATGTGGAGAGTTGACACACCTGTGTTTTCTAGTATAATACGATGTGAGAACACTGTGAGAAGGATAGCTAACTCTTCATTAAAAATCCATATTCTCTTCATCCTAGGCTCCCAGCTAGACTACATTTGTCAGCCTTCCTTTGCTGATAAGTGTGTCTGTGCACCTGATTTCTGGCCAATGGTATGTGAGTGTAACTGATATATTCATTTCAAGGCTAAGCATTTAGAAAATAGATATGTTTCTCCTCTCACCTTCCACTAGCTGGATGTAGTTGAAAATAAAGTCCTAGGGCATAGCAGAGTCATAAAATGAAAGGTTGCAGGGTGCCTGATCCATCCAGTAGAGAGAAGCCATTCAGCAACCAAAACTATAAACATGATCAAGAAAAAAACTTGTGTTTATGCTTTCATCTGTTTTTATATCTTTCTACTAGTTTAGTCTGTTCTAACCACTAACAATAATCTTCTGATTTTAAAAATGTACAGGTGGGGTAAAAGGCTCAAAGAAAATGCTGAAGGTTCAGAAAAACTATAGCAAGAAATGAAAAAGGTGCTATCTAGAAACAGGTGCAAGAATTGTCTCACGGCTATAGCTGGAGAAGATAAATTTCTATGTACCTCCAATTTACATGATTGTGTTCATTTCCCCAGTAGCATTCACAAAGCCAGGTGTATGAGTGGAAAAAGCAGATTGATACCAAGTTGCAGGTCATTTCCACATCCATTAAGACTAAGGAAGATTTTAACAATGTCATGGGTTCCTAGGAGTCAAATCAAAAGTAGTATTGTTTCAGGCCAGCATACTGTGCTATGCATCCAGTGTTTGAAAAAGTTCAACATCACAGGTAGAAACTGTTGAATCACAGGGTAAAGTACTAGGAGGTAGACGTGTTAAAAGGCAAAGTTCAATGAGTCAAGGAATAGAATCCAAAGTAGCAAAAAGCAGAAATGCCAGTAGGATTATCTCTTGATTCTATTATTTCTTTTACACAGTTTTCCTAGCAGTTTCTGTCATACCAGAAAATAACTATGTGGCTTTGAGTGAGTCACATAAGTTCTTAAGTTTTCTGGAACTGTTTCCTCAATGATATAACAGGGTTCAAGGTTGACACATGAAATAATGTACACAAAGTGCTTAGCACAGTGCTTAGAAAATGGTGATTGCTCAATAAATGATACTTATCATTACTATTCATTATGAATAATAAAAAGACAGTGTTGGGTTAGATGTTTAACTCCTTCTCTATTTTAAAAACCTGGGAATCTATATTATATTAGATAACTATTCCAGATACTTAATGATGGGCTGAGATGGAGGGAAAGGGTTTATACTAGCAAACATTAATGAAAGTAAGCAGTGAAAATATACTTGTTATGACAGATTCTATGAGCATAAGCCAGTAGGGAGTTGAAGAGCACAGCATCTTCCAGATGTGAATACTACATCTAGAGATGCTGAGAAAAAGGAAACCGCGAACTCAGGGAAGTAAGAGAAAAAGTTAGTGAACAGAACCCACTGGCTGACACTGGCTTCCTCTGAAGCTGGACAAGAGTAATAAAACACTGTGCTTTTTATGGACTTTAAATTCCATGCAGTCCAGCCTCCTCATTTTACAGAGGAAGAAACTGGAAAGTACAGAGACTGACCAAAGCCACATTTAAGTGGCTATAATGTGACTTCAGGGATGGACAGAAGCAAACACTGCTCCCCAAAAGCTCCTTCAACCTAGCCTGCATAAGGTCCCCAAGGTTTTGTCCCTTAGAATCCAGACCTTTGAGAAGGTGACAAGTTAATTTTATCAATCATTTTATTATGAATTAATTTTCTGGATTCTTTCTGAAGAGACTGGATTAGGTGGGCAAGTGAGGGGAGAAGGGAGAAATGAGTGAAGAGAAGGGAACCCTAAGAATTCTGATAAGGTGGTTGAGAACTCAGTAGATGTTAAATGACCTCATTTCTATTTTCCTCCACTGATTTTCTTCAGGGATTATTTTTATAACTTTGGTTCAACTGCAGTAATTTCCTTTCCTCCTCCTAAATATCTTTTAGCTATCAAAACTACCAAATGTGTAGGGGAAAAAGGGAGGCTTGAAAAAGATAAAGTTTCCAGTTTAACTGATTGTCTGAGATGCATCTGCCTGTGTGTTATCTGCTGTCTAATTGTACCCAACCCATTTGTATCACGTATTTATTGAGTAATTAAGTGATGAGTGTATTATGAGGCAACCATTCATTCAACAACTATTTACTAGGTGTCCCCCACATGAGAGACACATAGGTTGGGCATGTGAGGTCTTTAAAATTGTGTAACATCCAGCCCTTGCTATGCATGATCTTCTGCAGGAAAGGAAATGATTCATGTTTCCAAATAATTGTCACACACAAGAGTAAATGAGAGACTGTGAGTGGTATAAAGAATAGTTGAAGGGGTCAGAAAATGTACACATTCACTACAGCATTATTTACAATAGCCAAGATAATGGAAGCAACCATTGATAGATGAATAAAGATGTGGTATACATTTACAATTGAATATTATTCGGCCATAAAAAAGAATGAAATCTTGCCATTTGTGACATGAATGGACCTAGAGGGTGCTATGTTAAGTGAAATAAGTCAGACAGAGAAAGACAAATACAGTATGATTTCATTTCTGTGTGGAATCTAAAGTAACAAACAAACAAAACGAAAACAGATTCACAGAAACAGAAAAAAACTGATGGTTGCCAGAAGACTGGGGACTAAGGGGGGCAAAGGGAATACAGTCAATAATAGTATAACTTTGCAGAGTGTCAGATGATTACTCTAGTGGGATTATCACATCATAAGGTATATAAATGTCAAATCGCTATATTGTACACCTGAAACTAATATAATATTGTATGCCAACTATACTTAAATTCTAAAAAAAAAAACAGACTTTAAGACAAAAAGAAGAAGAAAATGTACACAAGAGAAAGCTTCATGAAACTGGAAGCCAGTGGTCAGGACACTCAAGGATTGCTAGGTGAAGTAGAAGAAAGATCATTAGCATAGGGTCAGCATAAGAATAAGATAGATTAAAGGAATTCTAAATAGTCTAATCTGACTGGAAGATAAAGACAAAAACTTAAAAATGAGAAAAGACTAGAGAAGTCCATAAATTCCAAGACAAATGTTTAGAACTTGATCCAATAGGACAGAGTGACCCACAGAAGGGTGGAGCAGAGAGTGACATGATCAAAGCAGTAGCATTACCACAATGAAACAGAACATCCTTTCTTTATTCCATTTAAAGGAAAATGACTTTTGAGAACCTAGTACTCTTGAGCTCTATTATTTTCATCATTTTTTCCACATACGTTTAGAAGGTTATTTTATTTTATTGAACTAATAATGGCATAAAATCTTAACTAAAATTTTCCTAAAATGTTTACCTTGAACATAAACTTTTATTCCTATTGTATATAACCAGCCGGCTTTAGTGGTCACTGTTGAGTATAGGTAATTAATAAAGTTTTCTAAGCATATGTCAACAAGTCATACTCAGAGGCCATCTCATATGACAGTGGCAGCTTCTAGAAATCTCATTTTCGGAAAACAATCTTTCTCTTGTAGTTTGTGGGGTTTGTTTTCTCCTCTACACTAAAACATTTTATAGAAAGATATGGGTGAGTAATCAAATATGAGATTCCACAGAGGACATATCACTATTTAAAAAACATAAGGCTTTAAAAAATCTAAATTAAACAGTAATTAATAAAAAAATACACACATCTTAACAGTATCTCATTACTAAAAAATTATTGCATCAGTAATTTAAATTTGCCTGAATAATTAAAAGATATCCCCAAATAATGTTTTAAAGTTTTGTTAATACATATGCCACAATAAATTTTTAGTTGAGAGGAAAATACTTTCTATTAACTAATTCTCTCCCACTAATTTTAATGGAGACCCAAGCTTGACCTAATTAAAATCAGAAACCATGTTTTGTCTGCTACATAAGTCAGAAATCTGATTTTGAAAGAATCAACATAAAAGTTTCAACTAAAAAATGGAAAACTAGAACATAGACATTATATAGGAAGAAATATTTAACTCAAAGAACCAGTAAGAACTCTAACAAAAGATTAAAGTCCTGGGAAACAAGAAACAATAAACAAAAAAAATCACAGTCACATTCATGTAAGGACACAAAATTAGAGTTCTGGACAAACTCTGACCACAATCATCTAAACATCGTCAGGTATTTAAACCATCAGCTCCCCATGTCTGTTTTTCCTTAAATGTCCCTAAATTCAATCCCTGGTCAGACAATAAATACATCAAGAAGTTTCCTCTAAAGTTGTTAGAGATTTCCTGACTGCAGCTACCTTAGCCCTTGTCTTTCTCACTTGAAGTTGAATCTGATCATCTCTCCCTTCTGCATTTCTTCCTCCCATCACGTCGACCATTCTAAATCAAGGAAATATACAATATGCCATTTATTAGTTTCCTCTTCCGCTGTGACACAACTTCCAAGTTTCCATTTTATTTCAAAAGTGATGAGCCCTGATGAAATTATCTAAATATTTTGATGACTATTTAAAACCACTTTGATAATATCTTCTTAGTTTTGTTCCATTCATTTCTTCCGTAACTCCCAAAATAACAACTCTGAAATTAGCCAGTTATGGGGGTCTTAAACCTAAAGACAAGCAATTTTCTCCTGAAATTTCAGAGGAAA
Organism: Pteropus medius; assembly: GCF_902729225.1. NCBI lineage: Eukaryota > Metazoa > Chordata > Mammalia > Chiroptera > Pteropodidae > Pteropus > Pteropus medius. The sequence continues at coordinate 20,524,918 of NW_024354875.1, read as the reverse complement.
GCTATATCCCATTGTACAAAATGGATAGAGTAACAGGCAGGCCATGTGACACTTTCACACAAGTGTGTTAAAAGTGGCAAGAATGAAGTTACAATTTTTAACTCCAATCCTGAGCTTTAAAACATCAGAGAAATAGTGAAAGTATTATTTAGTGCACATACAGAATTTTAGCATAGGTTTTTAACATACTTTTTCACAGAAAGATCATTTTTGAAAATATATAATTGGCTGGCTTTTTAATACACTGAAGTACAAAATAGTATTCTTGAAACAAAGATATTTTCTTTTACTGTAATCTTCAGGAAACTTTAATTCTCTCTGTTACTGAAGTGACATTCTCTTCACCACAAAACCGTCTCAACTACTTGAGCCCATGATCACATCTCCCGTCCCTAATCACAAGTTACAAGCCAACCTTCTACCACTGGGTATATGACTATGCAAGACCTTATGTTAGTCTGTAATTGTTTTACATCGATGTTTTACCTTGTTAAACAAATTCTAACTTCTTCAAAGCAGGATAACCATACTTTTTCTTTACCTAGCGCTTGTTACTATATAAAGCTGCACAAGACTACAGAAAAGATCCTTTAAGAAGCCAAGTGTTACATACATTTGATTTCTAATGCTCTTTTTCTGAAGCGTTGTTTCTGCACTTAGGACAACCAAGTGAGTCCTGGTATTGACAAGTAGAAAGAATCAAGTTTCAGAAAACCTAAGCAGAAACATCATCACATTTAAAAGAAGAAAAAAAAAAGGAGACATTAGGTAACGATCTGGAAATTGCTTCCCCTTCTTTAATAATCATAGCTGCCACTACCTGCCCTTCCCAACCCCCAACCATTCACACCAAATTAAAGTCTGGATAATTCATGCACGACATGCAAAAGCTAAATTATCTAGCTAACCATATTCTTTGTATAAATCTTCCCTTTATGAACATAAAAAGAAAAAATATAAGGAAGGAAGGAAACAAATATTTTGAAGTCTACTATCTGACAGGTCCACTAGCAATTTTACCTATATTCTATCATATATTATTATCCACATTTTGCCAATGACATGATTGAGGCTCAGTGAGTTTGAATAGGTTACCTAAGGCCAAAATTTTTAGTTCTCCTTCTCCCACTACACTCAGCTAGAGTGTGTCCCACAGTTTAGTTACTCATTGAAAAAAAAACATTTATTGAATGCTTATTATAAGCTAGTCACCGTACCAGGCATTAGAAATATAAAAGTATGTGAGGCTGAGCAAGCCCTCTCACAGAACTTGCATGCTAGTGATGAAAGAGAAAACAAACATAACCAAATAACCAAACAGGATAATTTCAGAGTTGTAATAGTTTAATATGATTTTTGTACAACGATAGTGGAATCTTTTTAAATATCCATAACGAGATTAAATAGTTAAAAAAATTAAACTAGGAGGCAGTCTAAACCCCACTGACAATTGGTAACCCTGTGGCCCTTTTGTCAATTACTGAGCCAGACCGCTGAGTCTTTTAATAAATCAAAGGGAGGGAAAAGGAAGCAGAGCTTTAATCCTGCTTAGAATTTCTTTATAAATTGAAGTGACTATGTGAGATATCAGAATGGACAGTTCCACCAATGTTGGTTCTCAAACCTAAAATTCTACCTTTTATCCATTATTCACTAAGGTACTGCTGTATTATTTGAAGAGTTGATTTGTAAAAGTAAAGAGAGTGTTCTAACTTAACATATGCCTATATGAGAAACACAGAGAGATTTCAACATCTGAATCATAAGGTTCCCCAGGCCGTGCATGGTATCCATTGGGCAATGGCATCCAGCTCTCAGCAAATGGTCAGCAAAAACTACAGAACTCAGAAACTGTAGTGTTCAGTAGCTACCAGGAAGTGCTTGGCCTCAGTACAGCAGCTGCCATTACCCTCTACACTCTAAAAAGAAATTTCACATCTCTTAAACTTGAAACATATGCAAAATTCAATAAAGACTAAGTGTAACTTACCCTTCCTTCCTTATTTATACGAGTATAAATTGACTAAATTAGCTGTTAGCTATTTCTATAGCTGCCCCTCATGATGTGTTATGTAATTTGGGTTGGCCCATGCCACTAGACTGTGAGAATCTGTGTTTGTAAATTACTTTGGAACTCTTAAGGAAGGCTGTTCAAGAGTGAATGGTCCTATGCATTAGGTGGAAGGCAGTCTAGAGACCAGCAGCTAAGAGCTACACCATCCTGCCAAAGCATTCTTTGCTAATCTTTTTGTTAGGTAGAAGTTACTACCTGGGGAGTAGAGGCTATATTTTAAGTTCATCTTTGAACTTAATGGAAGTACGCCTTCCATTTCCGCCTAGAACTGTCACCCTCCAGCAGCTAAGGTCCTCAAAGAAGCCTCAGCCTCCTTCTAGAATCGTTCCTTGCCTTGCTTCAGAAGGGAGCAACAATCAGACCAGCCCCATCGACAAGCCAAAAGTTTGCAGCAAACTTTCAGTGAGACACCGACACTCACCGCAAAGTCCTGCCAATCAACTAAAGAATAAAATGGATACTACTCCCTACAGCCGTCCAAAAATGTAAACAACTAACCTCTGGATAAGAACCAGTTGCTGGGGAGAAATTCTGTCTTTCCCAGATTCCCGCCACCACCCACCCAAACACTGGAGTCCTAGCCGGGGTCAGAAAGGGTCCGCGCCCCCGCCTCTCCCGGGGACAGGGGAACGGGGTCTCCCAGGAAGCACACACCTGACACTGATGTTCCGGCGCGAGGGGAGAGAGGGCTGGGACACCCAGCTCCTCTGGCCGGGGCGGAGTCGGCCTCCCCCGGAATCAGAGCCTCAGCCCTGCTGCTCGCGGCGAGGCGCGCGTGGATATCACTCTGGGGCAGGCTGAGCCAGTGTAACCCGACGCGCCCCGCGCCGCCGCCTCACCGGCGACTTCCTCCTCCCGCCGCTGCTCCTCCTCCCTCCCGAGGGCTGGCCCGGGTGGCGCGGCCGCCACCGGCAGCCGGGACACTGCGGGCCCAGCTTCCCGGCCCTGCGGGGAAACGCGGAAGTGGAGGCGGGAGCCGGGGCCGCGGGGCGGGGAGGCAAAGCGCTGCGAAACGGCGCGCGGCGAGCTGGCGAGGTCTGCGCCGCCCGATGAACGTGACCGGCCGGGGACGCGGGGACGCGCGGCCCGCGGGTGGCGGCCGCGCCGCGGCGGCCGCGATGGCCGGGGCCCGGCTGGCGGTTCCTGCCCTGCGCCCTGGCCTTGTGCACTCCGGACCCTCCGACCCGCCTGGGCAGTCCGCTGCCGGGCAGGAAAGCTTCGGCTGGACTAGGCCAGGGGAGGGTGGGTGGTGCAGGTGTCCCACGGCCTCTGCCCTCCGCCATGCGAGCCGCCCTCGCCACCTGCCCGCGGGAGAGGAGACACTCATCCACCAGCACGCGGCGGGGACGGCTTACCTGATTTCTCGTCACGCGCCCACGAATCAGGCTTCCCTACTCGGCTGGCAGGTTTCTCCAGGCCTAGAAACGCATCTAGGACGCGGGCGGACCCCTGGGACCCCGCCGTCAGAGCCCAGAGCCCTCTCCCGGGCTCCCCTCCCGCGCGTTCTGGAGTCGCGCCCGGCCTCCTGACTCCTTGCTTGAATGTCAGCGCCAGACCTGCAGGGAAGACCAAGCCCAAGCACCAGGGGGTGGAATGCTGAGCACAGGCTCCTCAGGCCCAGCCTCATACAGGTGGGGGGAGGCGGAGGGCCCCGCAGCAGAGCAGCAGACTCCCCAGTTGCACCCTCCCCACCCCAACCGACCCTGCCCACTGAGCATGCCCAGCTCACTTGGACCTACAAGTGCTGGGCAAGCCCAGGTGTACCCAAGGAGGGCACAAATGGGGTTCAACTGGAACCCATTTCTTTAATACCTTTCCTCCAAAGGCTCTGGGCACTTCACAAATAACCTACCATCGTGTTGGAAAAAACCATGGAAGGGTTGAAAAGGTCTTCCAAAGGAAGGCCGTGAAATTAACTAGAACCCAAATCGCAGCAGTGGGTTTTTCCAGTTACTTAATAAATCACTTACTAATTTCTTTTAAATACCGCAGAATTATTTAAATTGATAAGAGATTCAAATGCGTAGCGACATTGGATCTTAAATTCCTAGTAACTTCAGGAATCCAGCCTACCCAGTGGATAGTGTATCCAATGGGACAATGGTGATCAGGCTTGCCTTCTGGAGGGGTTCAGAACAGGCCACCACAAGATGTGCTACTTTAGCATGTGGATTATTTTGAACTGAGGCAATGAATACTGTGGGTGCCTGTGTTGGGGGGGAAGGGGCAGGAGGGCGCTCACGGAGAAACTTTTACCTCTCCCTTAATCTAAATTGGGGACCTTACAGATAATAAGAGTTATTACCTGAAATAAGTTTTTATGACTTATCTATAGAGCAGGGCAAACATCTAATTACTGAATATCTACTCTGCTTATCTTCCTGTGAATGACCTTCCTCTCCTCTGAAGCTGGAAGGGCCTGACCTGGTTTTAGTTCAGAATGCCATTGATACCTCTCTTGCATGTGGAGTCTCTGACTCTCTCATGTATGCAAGCTTCCCATAGGTACAGTTTGGTTATTTTTCTCTTAATCTGTCTCATGTCAATTTGATTATTAGACCAGCTGGAAGCACTTAGAAGGGTAGAGGAACGTTCGTTCCTCCCCCACAATATACATTAGAATGAAGAGGGATTGGAAAATGATTAATGCCAGCTTCTGGTCCCCACACCAGTTAAATCAGTCTGAGGATACAACCTCGAATTTCTTAAATTTTAAAACTGTGATTCTCAAACTGTAGCCCTGGGAGCCAGCAGCTAACAGCGTCACCTGAGATTTTGAAAGAAATGCAAATTTGGCTTCACTCCACACTGATTCCTAAACTCAAGCTGGGGCCTAGCTATCTGATTTAAAAAACACTTCTGGTGATCCTGATCAATACCGAAGCTTGAGAAACACTGTTTCAGAAGTCTCCCAGGTGACTCCAATGAGCAGGCAGGGTTGAGAACCCCTGTAATAGACCAGTGCTTTTATGCATTTTCAAACCTCAAACATTTATTTAGAAGACCAACATGTCACACAGTAAAGGAATAATCTAGTTGAATTGAGATGCCAGTTCTGGATTTCTTTCCGCCTAATTCTCCAAGGACAGTACAGTGTTTGCAAAGTACTTCTGTACTTTGGTGCCTAGCACACTGCCTGTAACATAATAAATGTTTGAAAAGTATTTACTGTTTTCAAATGAAAGCTTAGGTGAACAATTTGTTCCAGGCCCTCTTATTTCTACTGTTTTTCCCCAGAAGTCCTGGTCACCCTGCCAGCTAACAAGCCAAGAGGGATTCAGTTCTCATCAATAACCCATGGCCATCCATGATGGTCTAACCCAAGTCAGACCCTGATGGAACAGAACATGGGAAGAGGTAGAGAATTTTGAGGAGGTGAAAAAAGTCAGAAGCACTGGACATGATTTCTCTTCCCAAAGGTGGGTCCCAAAACAACCAAAGGAAAGCGAAAGGACACTAGGCATCTAGTGGGATTCAGGAAAGGCACCCAAGGAAAAGGATGTGTATAGAAGAATTTAAGGGAGGAGAGATAAGGAAGCTGAATGTGATCAGCCTACAGTTTACTCTGGATCTTTTTCTAAACCTTTCCTCCACCCTCCACTTCCCCACTCTCAATACACACACACTTAATCTCAACTACAGCCTTTAAAAAAATTTTTTTAAATAAGACGCTGTTGTAAAATAGTTACTTCCATTTACTGCATGAAAACATAGCTGATTTGTAATTATTCAGCATAAATCAGGCATCCATTTTTGTTCAAGGCAAAAGTGGTAAAAAAATTCTTAATTTTTAAAGATAAACACTAGATAATTTCAAAATGCAAAGGTTTAAGATACTTCTGCTTCAAGAAACAATAAACTTACAAAATAGAAAATCATTCCAATTAACTTCATCATTATTTTCTACAGGGAATAAAATATAATTTTTTTTTTTTCCTTTTAGCCTTATACATAAATCTTTAAGATTTAGGACACTATTTATGAGTACCTAAAGTGACCTTTTGCCTGTCTATCTCTGCCTCTGTACCTTGCTTATTATGACAAGAATTCTGTGGAAAGGGTTTGGTTACTCATTGGGGTATCTAAAAGGAGCATGATTTCCCAGATGCCTAACAATTTCTTTTCATTATTAAGATAATTGGGTGTGGGGGGAGGGAGAATAATCAAATTTTGGAACTATTCTGCAGCATTAAGTATTACACTAGATCCATAAACAATATTTAAAAACCTTTTATTCACACACATATACTTGCTACAACTTCTTTTGTTCATGGAATTAAAACAATACCAAACAAAAAAATATCGGGGACTAAGAACACTGAAAACTGATTGAGGGTGTAGGAGGGAAAGCATTTCACCATTACTCAACTTAAAAACATGAAGTAATTATTTCAGTAGAATCAATCTACTAAAGACCAGTGCCTCAGGGAAGTTGGACTCTTAAGTGTTTCTCCTTGTCATCATTAGCATGACTCAGCATTTGGAATGAAACTATGTTTACTGTCTTTCAGATTGACGGTGTCAAATAACTTTGGTGCCACCTAACACTTTTCTCATGTGCCTAAGAAAACTTCAGGACAGTCATGGGCTTTCAAGCTTCACATGGCCACCAAAATCTAAAAAGCTTTCTTTTTCCATTTGTTCCTGTCTTACCAGTGTCGTAGCCGCCAGCCCCTGGTAGACACACAGACCACCAGAAACCAGTGAGTTATAGGAAACACACTCTTTATTCAGCCAGCTGGGTCTGCCAGGGGTACGCAGACCCCAAATTAAGCAGCCCTGAAATGTAGAGGTACAGGGTTTTAAAGCCCTAAACCCCATTCTTAATCCTGTTTGAACACACAAGTCTATTTTTCTTCTTTGTACTAACTGTCGACCCACAGGTCAGTTGTGCAAGCGGTGGGTACAGAAGCAGAAAGCTTCTTGTAAGAGCGTTATGTTCCCATGGGTGATAAACAGTAATTTTCCAGCCAGCACATTCCCCACTGGCTTTAGCAGAAAATCAAATCCTTGATTCTTTATGTGGAATTAATTCTTTTCCTTATATATCTAAACAAGAAATTGAGGAAACATAGGCCAAAAGTTAATAAGAGGAGGAAGAGAATTAAAGGTCCAGCTATAGCAGATAAGAGGGCTGTTAGAACATCCTATGAAACCAGTATTCTGATTCTAGTCTTTGTTTATCCCTGGCATCTAAATTTCTCTGTACTAGTAGTAAACTTTCTCTAATTATTCCAGAGTTATTAGCATAGAAGCAACAGGTTTCACCTAGAGCCATATATAATCCATATTGTTCTAAGTATAATAAATCTAAACCTCTTCTATTTTGGAGGACTACTTCTGCTAGTGAATCGACTTGAAGTTCTAGCCTGCTGAGCTCAGTTAAGTTTAGGGGAGTTCCTACCCCGAGATAGTAAGGGGGTTTTGGTTTAGGCACAACCAGCAATCTTGTCCTATGTCCGGGGTGGTCTTATTTAAGACCTTGTATATTGTCGTTAGCAAAGTTATTAATACTCCTTCTGGTTTTGGTTATGGCTGGTTGAATGCGGGGCTAAAGAGGAAAAAAGAAAGAAACAGAGGGTTAGACTAATGTATGTTTGAGTCTTAGTCTTAAAGGCTCATCTTCCTGAGCTGTCCACTCTCGTGCTGCCTTCACGTGGGAGTGATGAATCCATGATGGGATGTCATCTACTTTAACTGCAGTGGGCATCGTCAGGTAGACAGTGAAGGGTCCTTTCCATTTAAGTTCTAGTCCCTTGGAAGTGAACTTCTGGATCCACACAGAGTCCCCAGGCTGAAACTGATGGGGAATTCCGTCCCCCAGGGCTAAGTGGGCAGCATGAACCCAGGACTAAATCTCCTTCTGTACACTTTGAAGGGCCTGTAAAGACTTAAGTAAGCCAAGTTTACGTAGTTCTGCCTTTTTCTCATCTTCTATTCTAGGTACTAAAGGTGGGGGATTTTCCAAAGAAAATATCAAATGGGGTGAATCCATTAATATATGGCGTACGCCTGGCTTGGAGAAGAGCAAAGGGGAGAAGTTCTACCCAAGTCCCACCAGTTTCTAATCCTAACTTGACTAATGTTTGTTTTAGGGTCTGATTCACTTGTTCTACTTGGCCCAAACTCTGGGGCGGCAGTTTCCATTGCACATTTAGGTAGCTAGCCAATTGTGATACCTTTGCTACGAAGGCTGGCCCACTGTCCGACCCTAAAGTTCCAGGGAGACCAAATCGAGGGAGGATTTCTTGTAGTAGTTTCTTAGTACCTACTAAGGCAGTCTCTTTCCTGGTAGGGAAGGCCTCTACCCATCCTCAAAAGGCGTCTATAAAAACAAGTAAATATTTGTAGCCCCCTACAGTCGGGGTTACCTCAGTGAAGTCTACTTCCCAGTGGTCCCCCGGATAAGTTCCTCTTTCCCTATGCCTAGGTTCTTCTATCTTCCCCTTCTTTGGGTTAACTTGGGCACAAGCCGGGCATTGTGAGGCAATCTCCTCTGCAGTTTTTCTCCCTTCTAACAAGTGAAAGTAGGAGTCTAAAGCTTGGAGCATCTTAGTTTGCCCTAGGTGTGTGGTCTGGTGTAGTTGGTGGAGGAGAGTCCTTCCAAGGGCCGTGAGAGCCCGATTTTTCCATCTGGGGTCATGCACCACCCCGGTTGGTTCCTAGTGGCTTCCTTATCTTGAAAATATATGTTCTCTTCCCCTGTCGGAGATGGAGGCAGTTCTGGGTAAGGGACAACAGTCAGTAGATGTGGTGGGGCCCCACTGGCTTTATGGCTGCTGTTCTTGCCTCTGCATCGGCTGGTCGGTTTCCCTCAGCCTTGGGACTGTTCCTTTTTTGACAATAGCAAGAGCTTTAAGCATCTATATGGCTTCAAGTAAGGCTATGATCTCCCCCTTGTTCTTGATGTCCTTCCCAGTTGAAGTCAGAAGGCCTCTTTCCTTGTAGATGGCTCCGTGTACATGTGCAGTGGCAAAGGCATATCGGCTGTCAGTGTATATTGTGACTGCCTTATTCTTTCCCCATCTCAGTGCCTCAGTGAGGGCGATGAGTTCGGCCTTTTGAGCAGAAGTCCTATGGGGCAGAGCTTGTGACCAGATGGTGCCAGTTAGAGTTACAACCGCTGCCCCAGCATTCCTCCTTCCTTCCTGCATGAAGCTGCTACTGTCTGTGAACAGAACTTCATCGGCCTCAGGCAGAGAGGAATCTTTGAGGTCTGGCCGCGAGGAACAAACAGCATCAATGAAATCTATGCAGTCATGAACGAGGACTTGGGGTCTGGGTCTGGCAACAGATTGGCTGGGTTGATGACAGTAGCTTTGGATTTTAGCCATACATTTGGGGTCACCCAGTGCCTCCCTGTTGTTGAACACCTTCTGGGCTATCTCAACAAGTTGGGACAGGTTCATCCCTGCAAAACCTTCTAATGTTTTGCAATTTACGCTGGATATCAGGGGCTGCCTGAGTAGCAAAGGCTATATTAATTGCCTGCTGGTTCTCAGGGGCCTCAGGATCAATGGGGGTGTATACCCGGTATGCCTCATTCAAGAAATGCTCCAGGGGATTCCTGAGGTCCCTGTATAACTTCAGTTACCTTAGAAAGATTAGTTGGCTGATGACCAACCATCCTAATTCCCCCAATTAGAATATGATGGTACCGATCTAATGCCATTCTCCTTGCCTGAGAATTGTGTTCCCAGTCTAGGCCAGTGGAGGGAAATTCCTCCTCAATCTGTTCCCCTGCTTCCTCAACTCTCCTCCCTCCCGCAGCTATCTTTTGTGTTTCAGTCCAAATGCATCTGCATTCTTCCTCAGTGAAGGGGGTAATTAAAAGCTGCTGGCAATTGTCCCAGGTGGGGCAGTGAGTCTGAAAGACACTTTCTAAGAGTCCCATTAATGCCTGGGGTTTCTCAGAGAAAGGCGGATTCTGTGCCTTCCAGTTGTACAGGTCACTAGTCGAGAAAGGCACATAAACCATAAAGGGCCTGTCTGTGTGATGTCCCTAGGGTGGTGCTTCTTGCAAGGGGAGGATGGCCGGGGTGGTGGTATCAGCTGGTGCCCCACCCGGAGCAGGAGCAAGTGGCCCATAGGGGTTACCTGCCCGCGTCCGAGGAGGTGAGGCGGTGCTATTTGGCTTCTGTTGTCCTGGATTATAGGGTGGGGAGATGTCACTATCCTCCGGTGGAGAATGGAGGACCGAGGGACTGGGCTGTCTTGGAGATTCGGTTGCCATTTGTTTTGGGGTGCCCACAACTAAGACTTGTGCCCTTAGAGAAAGGGCATACCGGCAGAGCCAAGGAGGGGGTTTCTGAACAAGGTGTAACCATTGATCAATGTAGGGAAACTGATCGGGATGTCCCGGATCTCCCGTGACAATCTTCCAAACATTCCTCAGTAAACCCCTGTCAAAAGAACCCTCCGGAGACCAGTTTACATCGAAAGACAGCCACTCAACTTCACACAATGTTCTTAGTCTGCCTGGAGAAAACTTTATGCCATAGTCAGCTCCCTTTACAAACCCTTCTTTGAAATGTCAGCTCCCTCTACAAACCCTTCTTTGACACCCAAGGGTGTCTTCTGTGAACTTGGGCCTCCCCCCATTGCTTGCGCGGAAAACACAAGACAGACACTCAGACAATAACTGGGGTGTAGGTGGACCCAGAGAGGTCCGCCACCTACAACCTAGACAAGACCAAAGACAATAGACTGAACCCGATAACAGGGCACAGGAGGCAGCGTCCTGAGGCCTGGCCGCGGTCCGGGAGATATGACTGCATCCAGTCTCTCCACAGACCCCCAATGACCAGTCTACAGAAACAGAAAGGTACCTTTTTATCCATAGGTTGAGGCCTCGGAGATTCCTGTCGGGACCAGGAACAAAGAGTGTGTCCTAAAGGTTGCGCCCTTGACAATTGCATTGATCCCATCACAGCATTCAAGGGCCCTGGAACATCTCAGATTGGCCACCCCTTTGAGTCCATAACAGGGACAACAACTGCTTCAGAGGCCAGTCCGGTCTTAGATCTCAGGGCCACTCCCGGAGATCTCGCTGGGGCCTCCAAATGTTGTAGCCGCCAGCCCCCGATAGACACATGGACCACCAGAAACCAGTGAGTTATAGGAAACACACTCTTTATTCAGCCAGGTGGGTCTGCCAGGGGTATGTATGCAGACCCCAAATTAAGCAGCCCCGAAATGTAGAGGTACAGGGTTTTTAAGCCCTAAACTCCATTCTTCATCCTGTTTGAACACACAAGTCTATTTTTCTTCTTTTTACTAACTGTCGACCCACAGGTCGGTTGTGCAAGCGGGGAGTACAGAAGCAGAAAGCTTATTGTTAGAGCATTATATTCCCATGGGCGATAGCCAAACAATAATTTTCCAGCCAGCACACCAGAACCTAAGTTTGCCCACTCTTAATTTACCTTGCTTTTGTGGTGTTGTCGGGTGAATTTAGGTTATCTTCTATATTCTAGTATAATGAAACAACGAAGAAGTTCTTACCTTCCCAAGCCTGGAGAATAGGCTGCCTGCTGCCAAGATACATGAAACCCAATGGCTGGAGGTAAAATTTCTCCCACGTGAGGGAGCCTTGCACTGGTGATTCTATCAAGCGCCTTTTATGACAATTTACCACATGCCAAGGGTCAACTGTTTTAGTTCTGCCCATTTCTAGAGTGTCAATGTAAAAACATCCAAACCTGGAGAGAATTTTTATAGACATATTTGAGCCAAACAGGTGATATGCCTGGAAGCAAGATCTCAACAGACTGAGAAAATGCTTTTTAGATGGGCACTTTGCAGCTTCTTTTATGTATTTGGAATTAAAGAGGGGGCATGAGGAAAATGACATGAAGGTGGGAGAAAGCAAGGTGGGGGTCGAATTACAGGATTGTTTATAAGACTATGTGCTCTCTTAAGAGAGATTTAGTTTCCTTTCTGATGAATCTGAAAAGAAGTATCTCAAATGTATGTTAACCTAGATGCACAGAAACAATGGACAGGGCGTGCTTAGGGCAAAGATACACTTTTTATTAAAAAAAAATTATATGCTTGAGTCACGACTACCCACCATGACCTGCCCAGTTAGGAATTTATAATTAAATCACCCTGCAAGATTACTCTCCATAGTACCCCTTTTTTGGTCCACAAGAGAGAAACAAAATTTCCCTGAGTGTTCATTAGTCGCCAAAATTCAGTATAAAATTTATGTAAAATAAGGATTGAAAAGGGCCATAAATGTTATTAACACCCACATTTTTAGGTCCAGCAGTTTAAGTAACTTATCTAAAGTCGTTTAGTTAGCGAAACATAAAGCCAAGGCTAAAATGAGAAACTGCTAGGTGGAGAGAACAGTGTGTAGACTTCAAACATGTCCTATTTCTAAGTCGTTTAACCTGGACCTGGTTCTCTAGCCTTCTTGAAACTCAGTTTCCTCATCAGTGAGGATGTTAATAGTGAACATTCACATAATGCTTGCGCTGCCAGGCATTAGTTTTAACTAGGTACATGTAATCTTTAACCCTCAGAGTAACCCCGAAAGTTTGGAGATTTTTTGTTTGTTTATTTTATTTTACAAATGGGTAAACTGAGGTTCAAAATTATTAGGTAAATGCCTAAGATAACACAACAAGCAAATGAAAGAACTAGGATTGAATGGGATAATGTATGTGAAATGCCTGGCATGTAGTTTGTCAGTAAAAGTTATCACAAATGTCAGTTTTCTTCCCTAAATTCCAGATATTCCGACTCTTGCTCCAATATTGAGCTAAGATACCTTTGTTCTGAGTTCCAATTGCTGTGTATGTTCACATATTTCTTACATTATATATTTTTTACTCTGGTATATTTTAGTAGTTTACATAATTTAAGTACTATATGCATCTTTTATCTTCTTCATTGTTAACGATAGTTGCAAACACTAAGAGGATAACCAAAAACTAAACAAAGACCAAATTTACTACATACAAAGAAAAAGAATAATGATATAGAGTTTCTAAAAGATTTACAGTGCTGTCCAGGAAAACCTTAAAACAAATCCTTGAACAGGATCGGACCAGTAACTTTGGGGTGTTGAGATTAGAACAGCTCACATAGTAGGCCTCCACCTACTTGTTATTAGAATTCTTAAATGGAAAACTGTAGACGTTTAAAAATATCCAACAGAAAATCTTCCCACGTCAGTGATTCTCAGAGTTACGATCAAGAATGAGGTGAAAATATATTATCCTTAAAAAGATGAAATAAAAATACTAAATATATTTTTAATGGGTACTTTAAGTTTTGTTTCTGCTTTATAAGAATCTGGGAAAGTATTTTTAAAATAAATTTTTAAAGCATCAATATAAAGTGGCACCAGGAAACTTACTTAGATTTAAAGGTCTTGAGGGTAAAGGAGATGTGAACTTTTTCCTTAGGCAGTCATCCACTTCGTTTCTAAGACAGGGCAGCACTGAAAACAAGTTTTAGCAAACACTGATGATGTCAATTAAATAATGTTGTCTCTGGAACATAGCCTCCTATTTAATAGTAGCAGGAAGGTTGTGTGTAAGCAGAAACGTCCCAAGAAACTCACGCAGAGAACATGAATAAGTATTAGGTTCTGAGGTGGGAGCTGAAACAAAATGGAGAGATTGGGTTCTTCAGGGTGGATCTGGTTATGATTCGGTGAACGAAGCAACTGAGCCAAAGGCAAACAGCCTGAGAAACTGGAGATTTGTTCAGTTCCACATCTCAATACCTGTCGATATATATATATAACCTGACGATAGCCTGAATCTCAGCAGAAAATGCTTAAAATAAACTTGACCACTGTTCCTAATGTTCTAATTTTTTTTTTTTAAATAAATGAATCCGAATAGCAAAAATAGAAAAACAGCAATGGGCAGGGGTTATGTTTGTGCATGATTAGATTTAAAGTGAGAATGTTGTGTCTTAATTCAGCAGCCTTGAAACATGCAGGCATTGACCTAATTTCTGCCAGGCCAAGAGGAAGACACTTTACACACAGATCACATAGGCCAGAGAGTTACAGGTGCTGTTCTCTCAGCAAATACCTTGGCCTCAAAACTGAATCTCCTTCATTGCTCCTCTATCAGCAAAAGCATCATGCAAAGCTAAAAAAAAAAAAAAGAAAGGAAAGAAAAGAATCTTTGTTTTGTTACCTTTGAGTTACATACTGAAGTTTACTTTTGAAGTACCTCTTCGAGGTGGGGGTGGGGCTATAAAACAGAAGGAGAGAATGATTCGATGGAATCTTCATCAAGGAGAAAATTGACAATTTAGTGGAAAGTCTATATTTTCATATTATCTAGACAATGCTAAATAATTTCCTTTTCTTCCTGCCTAACTCTTAACCCTGGCCAAGTTTCTGAGGACTAAGACAACTTGATATGTGATAAGAGGCTAGAAACTGGTGTCAGAGCATCTAAAAAATTTTTTTTTCTAGTAAGTGTAGAGTAATGTGTTTCTAAAAATAAATTTCAATAGTCAAATATAGAGGAAGGCAAATTTTCCTGAGTGTGTGTTCTTCACTATAACCTAATTGTCCTCTGGTTTTAAGATAGAGCATAGTCCTGTACTCACAAAGATAGCTTTCTTAAAGTGGGTCTGAAAGCAAAGCAGGGTGAAACTCCAACTTTTCTATCACTGTGCTCACCATAGACACAACTTATGTTGTCCTGATCTTGAGCAAGGTGAAAAGCAAATTGTCCCTAGGCTTATGGAGCTAAAAGCGAAGACTTAAAAGCCATCCTGTGGTAGGCTGAAGAGTGGCCTCCCTGGAATCAGTGAATGTTACCTTATATGGATGGGGGTGAGGAGTAGGGGGGGTTACTTTGCAGGTGTGATTAAATTAAGGGTCTTGACATAGAGAGGTAATGCTGATAAGGTAGACCCTATATATAGTCACATGAATCTTTATAAGAATTAATAGGGAGATTTCACATAGACAGATGGCAGAAGACAATGTGACCATGGACACAGAGGTTGGAGTAATGCAGACATAAGCCAAGAAATGCCAGAGGCCACCAGAAGCTGGAAGAAGCAAAGAATGGATTCTCCCCTAGATCCTCTGGAAGGAGTGAAGCCCTGATGACCCCTGATTTTGGCCTCAGTGATACTGATTTTGGACTTCTGGCCTCCAGAACTGTGGAAGAATATATTTCTACTGTTTTAACCATCAACAGTATTAATTTGTTACAGCAGCAATAGGAAACTGATATGGCTTCTTCTGTTTACTTTCCTTTGACACTAATGCCAACCTGCCTTCACAGAGCTAGCCCTTCAGTATGTTATTGGTATTTGTAGGGTATTTTTCATTCAAGATGCCAAAGCAATTTACAACTATGTAAATGGGCTCAATTTTCTACCCCGTGGGCCATTTAAGCAATACCAGAGCCTTCTAAAATTTGAAAGATGCCTGGATCATTTTATTTTATATTATTCTAGGTTTCTAGTAAGTAGAGAAATACCAAAACAAGGTTGAAAAAATTATAGTAGTAATATTTACTATTTAAATATTACAATTAGCCAACTAATGTTTAGCAGAAGGAATACTGTCTATATAGCTTCATTTAGAGATAAGAGCAAAATTTTAAACTTGGGGATCTGTGGTGGACAGATTGCTACACCACCACCCTCCTTCCAGATCCTTCTTCAAGCAGAACTTATTTTGCCAGCTGCTGGGGGATGTTCAGCAAGTGACGTCCAGCTGCCAACTCTTCAGAATTTGCCTCTACTGCAGAGAGCTACCCTATTCAAGGTCATTCCTTTCCTGGGCAAGTCCTTCCTCTGGATTGGTTGATGGGCTGTGTATGCTCCAGAAGCCCCTCAGGTGGTGACTGAGGTTTCATTAGTCCTGCATCTCAGTTCTGCTTCTCCCTCTTCCAGATCCTACTTCTGTGCCCTTCTTTTCAAAGTCATATCCTGCACATCATACTCTGTCTGCTTCCAGAAAACTCAACCTATGACAGGACACTTCATAGACGTGAGGCCCAGGTAACCAATACGCTTTAGTTTCCCAGAATTATAAATTCATTCTTTCTGCTTCTGATTCCTCTACTGAGATTGTACATTTCTATCCAGTTCAAATGAAGAATCATTCCCTAGAGCCAGGGAATGGAGCCTCTGCTATCTGCTCCACGTATCTCAGGGCACAAGGCTTCTCTGTACCACACAGAGTTCAGGAGCATGGTTCCTGAAATTCTTCTCACACTCTACTTTCTTTCAGGTTTTTCTAACTCTGGCATTCTAATTATAGTCAATCAATGGATATTTGTTGAGCACCCGCTATGTACCAGGCACCATTCCGTGATTCCAGGGGTACAGTGTTATATGCTCTTATCACATAGCCCAAATTGTAGCATGTGAATTACTTTAGGTCTACATTTATATACACCTTCCAAGCAAGGTAAAATGAGTTAATTAAGCCAGATGTAAAATAAGTTAGATGTAAAATAAATAAGGAGAGGTGGTGTCTTTAACAAATAGGACAGAGCATACCATGCCCTCTACCTTAACTCGGTGATCAAGCTTTGTATTACAAACTAGGACAGCAGATATTATGTGCTTCTTTGTGTGATGTAATGTAAAGTCTGCAACATGACCTCTGAATTATTTTAACCCTAAATATTTAACTTGAATTAATCGAGCCTTTCGATATGAAATCCAGTCCACAAGAAAACTGACTATGACAAAGCCATAGAAGAAAAAGGGAAATAGAGGTAACCTGTTCTACAGTAAAAGTGACTAATGTGACATAACCAAATGCAATGGGTATGTTTTAATTGGATCCGGGCTTGAAAAGGAAATGAATGTAAGACATTTTGGGAACAATGGGGAAATTTGAATATGGGCTGAACAAAAAGAACATTTGAGAATTACAATTGATTTTTTTTCCAGTGTGATAATAACATTGCAGTTATGTAGGAAACTCTCCTTATTTTTAAAAATACATGCTAAAGTATTTAGGGATAAAGTAACATATCTACTTAAGATGCCTCAGCAAAAATATAAATATATAGATATAGGTATTTAATTTTATAATAACTATAGCAAAATATTAACAATTGTTGAATGTAGAGGTGAGTGAATAGATATGTTTTCTACTTTTCCTTAAGCCTTAAAAGTTTTATAATTAAAATCTTTAGAAAAAAATAATGCAGCTCTTATCCATTATCGTCATGAGGAAATTCGGCCTGGTGTTACTAGATACTCAGTATTCAAAGCAATGAGAAATATGGAATTTGTATATAAAATTTTCCAGTTAAGAAATGTTAGCAATTGAATTAAAAAACAAATAAAAATCAGCATCAAAAAAAACCTCTGTGCAGACCTACTGCAATGCATTTGGATGCTGAAGCTGTCCCCTAAGCCTCTAATTTACCATCTCTGATTTAGATCCTTTGCACCTTAACCCTTTTCCTTACACCTTAGCTCTCTCACCCTTCATCCCTGATTTTCTTCTTTCTCAAAATGATATCCAGCTAACTCGGTCCTTTTCTCACTCTTGCTCTTCTTTTTTCCCAACTGGACTCTGCCTCTTTGCAGTTTCACTGAACAGTTGGCAGATAATGTGAGAATTAATCAGGCTGTGGATTTCTCTGGAGTATCAGATGATTTAGCAAACTGAGAATTGTTTAATAATTATCCTAGAGCACTAAACATTATCCTAATGATCTAAAATAGTTATTAAAACTCCCCACTTAAGATTATTAAATTGGAACATCTGTCTTCAGGAAGCATTTCTAGTGCATGTAATATTTGCAAAACATTTACAACTGCTTTTAGTTATATCTCAGACCCTATGATAGGGTCATAGCTTTTTCTTATTAATGACTGAAAACACTAGGCATGGAGTCCTAAAGGTAACTTGAGTCCCCCGTAAGAGGAGGTATTAGACCGAGGCAAGCTTCCTGGATGACAGGCTGCTGCTTATCCAACTGTGCCACGTTCTCTCTAGCTCTTGTTTGCTTTATTAGCTAATTACCAGGCTGCATATTCAACCCAGGTTCCAACTATATTAAGGGCTATTTACTAGCTAAAATCAATACCCTTTCGATTAGACACCTGGCGTGGCTTTTGGTAACTAAGCATTATTTGGGCTTCACTGCTTTTACTCCATCAGGGAGATGGGAAAGTGCTTTGTTTTGATTTTTTACACTTAGTGGCTACTGCCCTTAATGGTATGAGATAAAGGGCAGTGGAGACTCACTCTGCCATGGCAGAGACTAGGAACAAACACATAATATTTACTGCACAAGGAAAGGGGAAAAGAAAAATAGCATGACGAACAGTGGTTTTACTATTTTAAAGCTCTTTTTCAATTAGACGAATCTCTTTAGATATATGTCTGGTGCTCCAGGCACCGTATTAGCCCTAAAAATACAAAGATAAATAAAATACATTTTCCAGCTTAGTCAAGTTGGAAAGAATAAAATTGAAACAATAATTTCTATAAAAGAGCAAAAAGAGCAAAAAAGAGATGTAGAACTGTGTTTTGATATAGCATGGCAAAGGGAATGGTTCATTCTTTTTAGAAAGAAAAATACCAAGGAGGCTTTTTATGTTGTTGATGGTGGTGAAACCAACCCAAAAAAACCCTTTTTAATGTAGGTATTTTATTACAGAAATAATCCATGTTCATTTTGGAAACATGAAAATATATAGACAAAAAAGGAAAAAAAATCCCTATAACCCCACCAACTCAGATCACAATTAACCACTATCAATAACTTGCTATAAGCATTATACAAATATTTTCTATGATATACATGTACAATTTCTTAAAATAATAAAGACCAAAAAAATGAAAAATGAGTGAAGACATTGGCTTTGCCTCAGATCATTCAAAACCAGGTCTTTCCACTTATTATCTTCATGACTTCGGGCAAGCTGCTTAATCTCTCTGAGCATCACTTTTCTCATCTATAATATATTGGTAATGATACCTACCCAGAGTGTTGTAAAGATAAATGATTTGATAGAAGTACAATTCTTAGAACAAACACTGGACTATATAAAGCACTCAATATATTCATTCATCCAACAGACGTTTATCAAGAGCTCTTTGTACTAAGCACTTAGATCACATCAGTGACCTAAATATACTATTTATTTTTTAAATTATCATCATTATTAATATAATGGTCTATAAATTCTCTTTCATTTAACAAAATATTTAAAAATTTCTGTGACAACAAACATGAATTTATATCGTAATTTTTACTGGATGTATAGCATTTCAAGGGGTAGATATACCATAATTTATTCCACCAATCTCCTATTCAAAGGACCTACCTACAAAAATGACTTCTAATCTGTATTATAGATAACACTGCTTTAAATAACTTCGTATTCTTGTCCAGTTGGTTAAGAATAAATCTTTTAAGTGTAATTATTGAGTCAAAGATGATGAACATTTAAAAAACTTTTTAACACCTGTTACTAGCTTACACAAGGAAAGCATTCAGGTGGAAGGGGTACCAGAATTGGGTGTTGAAGGAAAAGCAGAAGAGAGATTTGTGGAAAAAGTGAAGAAATAAAATAGAGTCACGATGGTCAAACTGCTAAATTATTGAACTCAAGTAGGCTGAAGCATGAGGAAACAATTCTATTCTTCCTTAAATTAGCCTGAAAACTTAAACTTTTGAACATTCAGTTATGCGTCAGTGCCTGGATGTACCTAAATTCTATAGATAAATCTCTGAAGGACTTAAGAAAGAATGTTCATGTGGTGCTGAAGCTGTACATATCACTTACAGATAACCACTTATTGAGCTTAAGAAAGAATGTTTCATTATCCAGACCATATGACATCTGGAAGATCACTGTCCTGAGCCAATCCTTGGGCTAAGAATGTAGGACTGACTTTTTTCAAAGGTGTGTTTTTTACTGTAAAAACTCTCAAACTTTTCTTTCTCCTTCAGAATACTCTGAGTATTACCTAATGTGGTTTTGACTTGCAAATCCTAAGACCCTTGAATAAATCTTTGACATTTATTTTTAGACAAAATCTCCTAAATTTTTCGAGCTGGAGGGGAGGGAGGAGAGTGAGAGGAAAATGTCAACAGAAAGGAATTCATTATCTTCAAGTTGTTCTGAGGTGAGGTCATACTCTAAAGCAAGGCATCTTTGGGGCTAAATAGATTATAAGGAGCAGTAATTTTAAAAGGGAAACTCACAAATAATCTTAGGTAAAGGATATAAAGGATCAGCGTTGTAGTTTTTTTTTTTTTTTTTTTCTTTAAACTCGCAAGCATGCTCTAAGAAATTGGGGCACGTCTGAAATGCTAGCATGCACATTTTCATGATCCACAACTCCGGACAGAATTTTCAAGAAAGGCAAACTACTGTTACCTCTTTGCCCAATCTGCCAACACCTACTCAACCCTCTCTCTCTTCCCATGAAAAGTACAGAATGACAAAGTTGCTCGATGCAAAGTTGTTGTTTGTACATTGTGTATGTAAAGATAAGCTGGAGCACTTGTTTTAAAATGCTTGTTCCTAGGAGTAAAGGGTACCTACATAAGTTTTGTCTCTGTAATTACAGGTTGGGGATGAAAAATTTGCATTCTAATGAGCATTCCCCGCTAATTTAATGTAGATAATTCTCAGACTATACCATGTTGAACAGACTACACGCTGAATAACTCTGCTGTAGACCTTTGATACTCAAAGGGCTGTTCCTGTATAAGCAGTAAAAGCATCACCTGGGTGCCTGTTAGAAATGCAAAATCTTGGACTTTACCCTAGACTTACTATACAGAATTTGCACTATAACACGTTTCCTGGGTGATTGGTATATACATTAAATTTTGAAAACCATGTTCTGTAGGTTAACTGTCAATAAATAATCTGTGAGTAGATCCAACAGAGAAAAAATATCCCATGAAAAATACAAGTCCCATCCATTTGGTTCTTGTGGGGAACTAGAATCTGGATAACACTGGATACTGGGAAGATGCAGAAAGAAGCCTTGTATTTCAAATTCTTTCCAGCATCAATTAAATAATCTAGGTTTAAAAATTCCCAGAAGGATAAATCTGTGGCATATAAGACTTCTTCACTAACATTCTAGGAAAAGTAATGAGAAAAAATGAGATCTAAATAGTCTATTAATAGTTCTCTAGTTATCCCCTACTGCTTATATATCAATTTCTAACTCTTTTCTAAGTATAAATGATTTTATGGGAGGTTGCAGCAAGAAAGACATCAGCAGCTCAAAGTAAGATCAATAGATGCTAAATGAAATAAAATTGGTTTTGATTTTATTTCTCTTGTCAGTTTCTATTGACCAACCTTTTAAATTGTAAAATTATGCACCTGGAACTAAAAACTAAAAAGTAATAGGGCCAGTGATGGAGCTTTTATTTAGCATTATTAGTTGATATTTTAAGAAGTGAAAAATTGGTAGAATTTAAAGCTCTAGGAGAGAAAACAAACAGGTAGCCCACATGATCATTTATTTAAATCAACCAAGATCTCTAAACGGAAGGAGCCTCAGTGAGGAAAGGCCTGGCTCTTTATTGAATCATGTGATTGGCAACGTGTTTATTCCAGATAGCTGTCTTTCATGTGGATGCCTTTTTGAAATGGGTGTCTGGGCAATCAAAGTTTAAGTCATTCATTTGCATTACAAGAAGAACAAACAAATAAATGTCAGAGTTTATGTTCTAGTACCATTCTTCACTATTTTTGTTTCCTTTATTGTTGACATTTTCCTCAAATCAACTTTTTAATCTATCTTACTTTTAACTTACTTTTTAATCAATTTACTTTGAATCTAAAGTTCTCCTAAGAAATAATTTCCATAATTAAACACAATAAATTAAAAATTTTAAGTATCCACATGCCACCTAAAAGTATCTCATGAATCAACAGCTTTTGGAAAATCTCAACATAATAGGTGCTCAATAAATATTTGGTAAATTAAGAAATAAATCTTATTTTTAGCATCTTGTTCAGGAACTTGAATACATAAGATACAAATGGAAAATCATTGCCTATTTATTAAGACTTTGCCTCAAATCATCAAATCAACCATAATTTTCATCTAATGTCCTGTGTTTAATTTTATACAATCAAAGTCTCAGATTTTACCTAATTACTAGTATTAATCAAACACTATTTTGTAACTTTTCAGGGATTTTTTTTTACTTATCTTTCATGTTGCAAAGAATGAGATGAAAGAGGAAACAGAAGGCTAGATTCTTCTGAGTGAATTGGATTAATTCATCTTTCAATGAATACTTACTACGTGTGAGGCATTATGCTAGTTTCTGATAATAAAAGATAAATAAGACTTAATCCTGAATTCAAATTGTTTAAAATTTTATGAGGAAACCCAGCAGTTAAACAAATAAATGTAATTCAGGGTGATAAACATTTCACAAAAGTTATGTATTAGTGTCTCAGGGGTACAAAGGATCGAGTGACCAACAGAGCTTGAGGACAGCTGAGGTGAGGTTTCAGTGGAGTCAGGTAGTAGCTAACCTCCAGGATCTGGTACCTTAATAGGCACCCAGAATCATTTTTAAAACACATGAATAAGTAAAGGAATAGGGTCAAATGTTAACACTTGGATATACAGAAAAAAATCAATTCAGATCTAACCTGTCCAGCATGTCTAGCAAATGAGTTTGAACTTCAGGATAAAGTGATATGAAACATGGAGAGACTGAAATATTCTTATTTAATTTCAAACTAAGAATTCTGACACATTTGTTCAAGTAATATTTTTTTCCTGTCTGATTTCAAAGGATGAATTACTTCCATTTTTATACAAGTAAGGTTTTGGGGGGAAATATAAGATGAGGTATAAGACCTATGATCCAATGCCAGCTCTGCCAGTGACAGGCCACCCGTTCTTAGTCAAACCACAGCCTCTCTGGTGGCATCCAATTTTGGATTCTACTTGCAAAATATATTTAGAGTCTAAAAACTCAACATTGTCATCTTGGTCCCAGCCTTCATCAGCTTTTGCATGGATTACAGAAATAACTTCTTAACTTGATTCATTGCTTCCTTTCTTGCCCCATTCACTCTATTCTCAACTCAGCAGCCAGTCTACTCCTGTTAAGTAAAATTAGGCCATTTCTCTGTTTAAAATTTTCTAATGGCTTCCTTTATCATTCAGAACCAGAGCCAAAGTCCTTACCATGGTCACCAGCTACCCTCCTATCACCCCAATCTCACGTACTATCACTTTCCCCACCCTCATTCCATTCTAATCACAGGACCACCACTATTTCTTTAAAAAGAACAGCACTTTTTACTTTTTTCATGGTTTATTTTTCTCCACAGCACTTATCACCATTTAGAGTACTCTACATTTTTGTCTTATTTATTGTGTCTTTTGTTGAAATCTCAACATTAGAATGTTAATGCCACAAGGGCAGCGGTTTTTGTCTGTTTTGTTCATGGGTATATCCTCAGTGACTCAGGGAGCATATGGCACATAAAAGAGCTCAAAATATATTTAATGTGCCACTAAAGTAATTAATGAGAAGTGTAGAGTTTGGATTAGACTTCTTTTTTTGTTCTACTCTTCCACAGTTGCATAATAGCACGTGTCATTATAATGTCTACAAGACAGAGGAAATAGGAATACTTGTCATCATAATTACATAATTTCTGAATCTAGTTAGATATTATGTAATATGTTTATGTCCTCATTTAACAACACATACAAAAGACCCATTGATCCCTTCTGAAACTATCATTGTTATTCAGAATATATATGAAATAATTGATAACATTTCCCATTTTTAAATGCGAATAGCATCGAAATCACAATCATCTAAAAAATAAACATTCAGTAAGTGAAATAAATCCAAGAAAGAAAATACCATATGATCTCATTTACACATGGAATCTAAAGAACAAAATAAACAAATAAACAAAACCAAAAAATGAAATAAAAAAATAAAAAGTAAGCAGTCATTAAAGTCATGCTAGTACTAAATAAGCTTTGAAAAAGTTTTTAGATCTCATCCACTTTGAATGTAAACAGTTGATTTCTTTTTTAATAAAGTTCACCAATAATATGATACTACTAAAGCCATTGAAATGTCACAGAGTTGAAGAGCCAGAATGTAACTTGAGATCATTTGGTTCACACCTTTTCCATAAAACGTGGATTTCTAAGCTATTCTGGACCCATATATTTCTTAGGATAGAAACACATTTAGATATATTTATAAGAAGCATTATGAGTACTTTTATATAATAGACCTATGCTTTAAATTTTAATGTGAATCTTTGACCTCGCATTGATTCTCCTGCTTCAGCATCGATTATTACAGAAATGTTGGGTTTAGCCTTCAATTTATGTAAAATTTAAAGAATAAAACATAAATAAGTAGTAAGCTGTATGTCATTTATGTTCAACAACTATTGGTCTGCTTTAAAACATTAATTCTGAAAGCAGTTTCATTTAGAATGCTAAGATGAGAATAGATTAATGATGTGTTCTCTGTAATTGTATTATATTTTTTATTTAAGTAACAGCAAGAATGACAAGACCCTGTCTTTCAATTATAAGGATAAACAAACTTTGTCTCCAAGAAATTTGTGCATTTGCATCAAAACTTTTAAATATAGCATTGCAAATTATTTAAGCAGAAGTGACTGAATTTTTGAAGCAAGCTCAATCTAATTGAATACTTTTCCTGATTCTCTAATTGTGTTGAGTATATAAATCACTTTATAAAATTTTGAGAATTTAGAATGAAAAAACCTGTATTTCAGCCCCAATTCTGCCTCTTTAAAATAGTAGCTCTATTTTTCTAACTCTCAGTTTCTACACTAGTAAAACAAAGAAATATTACCTATTACACAGAGTTATTGCAAAGCTGAATGCCTGTAAAAGTACTTTGTCACAACACATACACTATAAACATAAAGGGCCATCACGATTACTAATTTTGACATTACCTCTATTAAAATAGCCCCAAAAAGACTAAGCAAAGATTATGCAATATTGATGAAATAAAGAACTGCCATTTTTCTTAACTCAGCAAAAATATATTTTGGCTGCTATGTAGTTTCTTCTCTCAGTTTTATATTTATTTGTCATGTAACTATGTTGCTCATCTTTATACTGATTATAAACAGGTTTTATAATATTGATTCTCAGTTATTGTTATTGATAGCTAACATTTATTGAGCTAAGCTTATTATGTGCCAGACACTGTGGAAAAACTTTATATGTGTTAGCCCATTCACTTCCCACAACAATCCTATTAGGTAAATATAGTTGTCTGCCTATTTTATCAAGGAAGAAACTGGGACAGAGAGGTAAATGCCTTGCCTAAGTTCACAGAGCTAGAGATAGAGATAGAATTTAAACCTTGGTAACCTGACCAGATTCTGTACTTTTAACCATTATACCTTGCCACAAGGGTTTCTTGCAATCATCTGCAGTGCTTTCTAAGGTGGACTGATAAAGCCTACTTCTCTGTTACTCAACACTGCTAGGAGTAGCTTTGGATGGTTACCAGGGTTCTTAACTGATTTGGGCAAGCTCTTTCACTCAGGGTGGTAAATTGAGCCAAGAAAAGTACTTAGTCTCTGTGTGGGCCTGGCTTTTCATCCAGAGAATTTTTCTGGCCAGGCATAATATTCCTTAAGCTTATGAAGAATTCTATGGGAAGAATCTTTATCAATGATTCAAACACTTAAATCTATTTTTATAATATGTACTGGTTCTATAATATAGGATCATGGAGTCAGAATATGGCAATTATATTTGGAATTCCTTACTTTTCTGAGGAATAAGTTTAGTTTTAAGGACCCTTAAGGGCATAATAGAAGACATCTTATTAGCTTGATAACTTCCAGCTACTTGGTGTTAAAAGAAAAACTGCTAGAAATGTCCAATCGCTGCATTGCTTAATATACAGAACTTAATATGACTAGATAGTTTCCAATCAAATACATAGCAAATCTGTTATAGAGTATAGACCAATTGTCAAGAGTATAAGCTCTGGAGTCAGAATCCCAGCCCACTACTTACTTTCTGAAGAATCTTTAGCAAGTTATTTAAACGCTAGTTTTTCCATCTGTTAACTAGAAATGTTCTAGTTTTCACTAATTATTTTGCTGTTAATTCAGCTAAACAAAGATTGGTTTCTTAAAAAGACTATATGTAGTTTTACTTATCTTCATTAACCTTATTATTTTTCTTCCACTACATAGAATTAGTCTTAGAAGTGGGGGGCGAGGGAAGGAAATTGCATTAAATTAGAAATAATTTGTCTGTGTTAGGTATTCAGTAAATTGACCAAATGCAATATTTCTTTCACCAATGCAAAATAATTTTGGGGGTAAAAAATTATTTTTTTTACTCATACACACACACATATATACATATATATTTAAATTATTTAAAAACTTTTACTAATCTTTTTTTGATTAAATGTCAGTAACTAGGATGTTACTTTTATAGAAGAGTTTTTGTGGAATTCAGTTCTTTCTCTTTAATATTTATGTTGAATATTTTCTTGACTTTCTAGTGTCAGATTACTATTGGGTCTAGCTTTGTATTGCTTAAATTGTAAGATCTGATTAAGTCTAGAATTCACATACATATATGTTCACATACACATACATACACACACACACAATAGAGGAAAGTGGAAGAGTAAAGACGTCTCTAAGTAACTAATAGCAGTATTAACCTTTTAAGCATGAACTCAAAATAAGATGGCCATGAATCCTACGGAGCAAGACAAAGTCAAACAGTATATGAGTTTGCAATACAGCTACTTGCAGTAAATGAGTATAAATAAAAAATAAAACACATGTGTTAATAGTTCTTTGTGTTCAACCAAAGTTAGGTCTGTTAGTTTCTATTGAGATTTTACTCATTTCCACATCTTCACTGCTTTTTCTGAGATGGAAAAAGCTCAAGGCATTTACAAATGACTCAAAAGATGGATTTGTCTACTACATTACCACATACTTAAAGAAAAATTAAATTTGTGCAAAAGCTGAGGGGACAGAAAGTTGTGGAAAGCATCACTTTGGCCCTACTCTTTAGTCTGGTGGCATCCAATCTGGGACCTTAGCAACTGAGCTGAACTGAGTCTAGGGAGCCTTAGATTAAAGGAGACAAATGCCCAAAAGAGGGAGTACCTGGATGCAAAAAAATTGGAAACTATATCCAAGAGCAAGTCTGGGGCTATAGGAAGGGGAAACAATAGAACACATTTCCCCCCAAAAGCCAAAATTTGGGAGCAGAGATGCTATGGTGTACCAGCACTAGCAGAGTGGGTACTAGGTGGGCAGGTTTGAACATAGAGAAATTAGATCTTTCTATGACCTACTATACTATAATTTTCATGAGTACTCGCTAGTTGTGAATGCACAAAGATGCTTAGAAGAGAATCCATCCCTGGTCAGGAAAGCTTGGCTTGCTACTTCACCATACATTGTATATTCTCAAAGTTACCTCGAGACAACTGTCTGGCCATCCAACTGATTTTAATTATAAGGAAGATATGTTAAAATCCAACAGATTTTAATTATAAGGAAGATATAGCAAAAATGATCTCCTAAGCAAGGAACAGATGCACTAGAGCCAGTTGTAACTTTATCAATGCTATTAATATACCAATGTGTCTCTGGGAAGGCGTTAGAGCCACTTGGCTTAAAACGGAGAGGCATGGTTCAGCTATGTGCAGCTCATCCAAGGATGTGAAGAGTCTAGTCCATAAACCCTATTCAATTTCTGTGACAGGAATATATACCCATTGTGAAGATGGAAACATGAAGTATTTCATAAGCTGATGCCACTGAGCATTTGAATTTACAATAAATTCTCCATGCCGTAGCTCCATGTTTACCAATATCCATCGAACTACGCCCTCATTTCCCTTAAGCTTTGATCATAAGAAGAAAAGTGCCTGGTCATGTATAAATGATAATGCTCATCAAGAACAGAATAGTTTGAATTGGAAACCAAATAATTGCCTTTCTTGTTTTATGTGCATCTGACTCAGAGGTGGTTTTATTCTGATCGTTCTAACAAATGAACATTCTGAGCTTGCAAAATTGAAGACCAGAAGCTGTGAGAAAGTAACCAAGGAAAATGTTTCATGGTGAACACTCTTGGAAAGCATCTAGCCTGGTTTCGACCTTGAGACCTGCTTTCATCAAACTTCAAACTAATGATTGATAATTACCCACTGAATTAAAGATATTCAGATAATTATGTTTTTAAAATTATTTTATTCTATTTATTACAAAAGTAATATATGTAGAATTTTTAAAAATATGAATACACAAAAACTCAAAATTTAAAATTACCTACAGTAATAATTAACATTTACTGGGTCCTTACTATATTCCAAGAACTATTCTAAGTGCTTAAATGTATTAAATCATTTATTTCTCAAAACAACCAAATGAGGTTGGAACTATTATTATCCCTATTTAATAGATTTTAAAACTAAGGCAGAAAAGTTAAGTAACACATTAAAGCTCGAGGAGCTGATTAAATGCAGTGTGTGCACTTATTCCCACACTATACTAGTCTCATATTCCCCTCTTTCCTACAGTCCTCTTCTTACAATTAGATACATTATTTTCCTTGCAAAAATGTGGTTATACTATAAATATATTTTTATAATGAGCCTTTCTCCCTTCCACTCCTATAATATCACAATGTATCATGAAGTTCTTCAGAGACAAAACCTTGAGGTATAATCATTGGATACTACGGTATCATTGTTTCCATGGCCTTTCAGTTGACAAAACCAAGAAAAACCATGTTTTTATGATTTTTCAGTGATAATCTGCAACTCAAATTCAATAATTCAGAGTTCTTTTTCAGATTTTCCCAGTCTATATTTTTATCTCCTTCTCCGAAGTGAGAAATTTAGTGCTACAAAACATCAATATATTACTCATTTGCACTATCCTAAAATGCCTATAAAATAGTTTCCAGAATCAATACAGCAATGCCACTATTAATGACACATCTACCATGTAAAGTTGA
The DNA here is from genome assembly GCF_902729225.1 of Pteropus medius. Lineage (NCBI taxonomy): Eukaryota > Metazoa > Chordata > Mammalia > Chiroptera > Pteropodidae > Pteropus > Pteropus medius. The sequence continues at coordinate 20,495,843 of NW_024354875.1, read as the reverse complement.
AGATTTCTTTGCAATTTTTTTCGTATGTCACTAAATTTATATAGTCAAAGTACTGTTTTAAATGTAACTTGAGTTAATTCTTTTGCATATGTGTGGTTATGTTTTATATACAATTAGGATCCTTGGTTTCTTTTTACTTTTAAATTTGAGGGTTTGCTTCTTTCATCATTTCTTATTAAATATTTTTATCTGAATACGTATAAATGGTTCAAAATACAAAGCTATATACAAATGTACACTTAAAGTTGTCTTACTTTCATCTGCCTCATTCTCACACATTCCCTGTAGGCTTCTCCTTCTTATATCTCCTTTTGGAAACAAATAACAAAAAAAAGTACATGTATGTATATGTGTGAGTGTGGATGTGTGCATGTGGGCACGAACATATGTACGAATACACAACTGATTAGGAAACAGGTTACATTTATAAATGAACACAATACGTTAAAGAGCAAATTAGAAAATTCGCAAAGCTAGGATGATTAATAAACAATGTATTTGACAAAATAAATGTATATATTTTGCAGTGACATTTGCATGATTGAAAGAAAGAAAATAAAAATAAAAATATTTTATTCTCTTCCTAAAGTTTTGCGTCCTTCTTATTTTATGTTATACCTCTCTCTAGTACTCTTCATGAGCATTAATTATATCTAATGTCTCTAATCTCTAAAATAGTCATAAAAATAGAACTATAAACATTTAGATGATGAATTATTCTAAAAACTTATCCAAAGCAAAAAGCTATTTCTAAAAAAGTAGTCACTGATTATTTTATCCATGTGCCTTCCTAAGGAAACTATACTGTAATTTGTTTCAGGAACTAATACATTCTTAAAATACTTAAATACTTTTATCAGCTTCCTTCAATTAAATCTCTGGTGACTAGGATGTTACTTTTGGAAAAGAGTTTATTTGTGGAATTCAGTTCTCTCCTAAATATTCATGTTGAATAAGTTCTTGGTTTTCTGGTATCAGATTACTATTGAGTCTAGCTATGTGTTGCTCTAATTGTAAGACCTAATTAAGGCTAAAATTCATACTAAATCTGAAGTTAATGTTATTAATAAACAAATATACTGGTCTCTGCCAAGTCAGAAATTTAAGACTATAATATTCTTATCTCTGAGTTTCTTCTTCCTGACAGATAACCTGATGTTTTAGTTTGCTAGGGCTGCTGTAACAAAGTACCACAAACTATGTGGCTTGAACAATAGAAATTCATTGTCTCGCTGTTGGGAGGTCAGAATTCTAAGATCAAGGTGTTGCACAGTTGGTCCTTTTGTGGGCTATCTGTTCCATGCCTCTCTCCTGGTTCCTGGTGTTTTGCTGGCAATATGTTGTTACTTCATCTGTAGAAGCATTGCTCCAATCCTGCTTACATCTTCACATGATGTTCTCTCTGTGTGTGTGTGTGTGTGTGTGTGTTGTTTTGTGTTTTTGCTCCAAATTTTCCTTTTTTATAAGTTCAAATTCATATTGGATTACCCTACAACTTCATCTTCATCATCTCAAAGACTTATTTCAAAAAAACAAAAAGGCCACATTCACAGGTACTAAAAGTTAGAACTTCAACATATAAATTGGGGGCAGGGGGCAGACACAATTCAACACATAACACTTGATAAACATACCAAAGCTTACTATTCTAATGTTCTATTATATTGGGGGGGGGGTAATTTTACAATGTTTGAATTTGGTATGCTCAGTGATATCATTCCAGGATATGAGAGAGAGATAGAGACAGAGAGAGACAGAGATTATTTTTAAATATTTCCAGACCTCAGAGTTTTCTATCAAAAATATTGATTAATATAAATATACATATATAGATGAGTATTGATAAGTTACTTTGTGTATGCAATTCCCAATGTCAATCAAATTATACTATGTCAAATTATACTATACAATCATATTATACAATTAAATTATACTATGTCTTCCTACTATGGAGTACTCTGCAATTATTATATGAGAACATAGACTTTATATCCAATATTGTATTAGGGACTACTAAAAATCAATCACACACACACAAAAAAAACTATATAAAAGTTTATCTGATCACAAGTAAAACATATTAGTAAAATATGAGTAACAGTAAAATATACACATAGCAAATATTTAAGAGCCAGATTTTGAAAGTGACTAGAAATATTGCAGGAGCTCAGAAAAGAAAAATACAAATGAACTTTGTTAATATATAAACACTCTGAAAAATAAATAAGAAAATGAGAAACATTTTAGTAAACAGGGTTCATCAATAGGGAATTGATTAAATTATACTATGTCTTCCTACTATGGAGTACTCTGCAATTATTATAGCAGGGGCAGATCTCTACCCTACATGGAGAGAGAGGGTAGACAAAAAATTATTAATGGCTGAAAACTTTAAGAACTGGGTTCAGGAAATGGAGAAGAGAAGAATACTAGAATGGAAGCTGAATTTTATTTTTGATTTTATATTTTTCTGTGCTGTTTGTACTTTTATAATATGTATGCTTTACTTTTGATCATTTTTTGAGTTGAGAGGAACTCATTTGTCTGGAGTTGAATTAATCATACTGCTCTGTTCTTGACATATTATCATTTGGCCACATCTCTTTGTTGTTTTGTTTATGCATATATGTAATACATATATATTTATTCACTTTTATTCCCATATTCACATTTTATCCCCTTTGCCTCCCCATAAGTCATCATTATATTGTGTTTCACATACATCTTTTTGTTTATACGTTACTTTACAAAACACATATTGTTTTTGGTGTATAATTTTAAACTTATATAAATTATATGGTTATATCTCATTTCGTAGGTTATATTATTTACTAGGTATCATGTTTTTGAGAACATCTGTGTTGCTCTGTGATACATCTGATCTGCTCCTGCTATGTGCTGCCTACAAGTCACGCTGGACACTGTCATGATTCACTTGTCCACTCTTCCAGAGGACACTTGGGTTGCTTCCACAAGTGACAATGCAATAAATTTCCTTGTACAAGTACCTTTATTGACCACATAAAAATTTATTTGCAATAAGCACCCGAGGTTTACATGTAAACCTGATTTGCCTAAGTGGTACCAGCTGCTCTCCCAAATGGCTGCACCCATCCACATGCCCACAAGTGGTATGCCAGGGTCACATGTCCCCATGTCACTGCCCACAGTTGGCATGGTGCAGTTTTATAATGTTGCCTAGCTAGTAGGTATAAAATGACATCTATTTTTTAACTTGAATTTCTTTGATAACTTTTTAAAAAATTAATGAGGCAATATCCCCTCCATCCAAATCTATTATCTTTCCTTTCATTTTGCTATGACTTCTCTTAGAATCCAAATGTGTGTTTCATTTTACCCAAACTTGTATATTTTCTCTACAACCTGACACTCATCATCTTTCAAAGTGATACAAAAAGTTCACAGATTATTAGTGCTGAGAAGAATCTTGGTGATCTAGAATAACATCCTCACTTTAAGGAAACTAAGGTCTGGAGAAAATAAATGACACCTTTTATGAAAATAAATAAAATAGATGATATTATTATTTAATAAGTAATATTAAAGATATGCAAGAACAGAACCAGAACTGATAAGCAGCAAGGTGCAGGGTGGAAGAGGCAGAGCTTTGGAGTCAGACAGAAAAAGGAAAATAAACTGGTTAGAAAAGTTGAATAAGGTTTCCCAGAAAACAAATAGAACTGAAACTATGCTTTGAAAGATGCATAGAAAAGAAGGGGAAATGTTCCAGGTGGAGAAAGTGACCTAAACGAAGCCATCATTATGAGAGATGAGCATGCTGTTTTGTGCATAGCAAAAAACATAAGAATGTATGACTACAATCGGTAAAATGGGTGTGGGGCTTGGGAAGTCTGGAGGATCTAGCCAGGACTGGTTACTTAATTCTTAGGGCCCAGTGCCAGATGAAAATGCAGGGTCCCTTATTCAAAAAGGGTGACAGAAGAGCATTAAACCAAGTGTGAGGGTCTGTGAGACTGCACAGGTTATACATCCATAAATTTCTCCCTGAATCTAGCAAGTTTTAGAAAATGTGGTTGGCATTAGGATCCGAAGAGATTTGTGAGCAAGAGTAATATAATTAAAGCAATGTTTTAAAAAAATATAGACCTCTCTGGGGAGTAATTCTGCAATATGTATCAAAATTTTAAATGCATTTGCTTTTTGACTTAGCAGTTACACTTCTAGTAGTTTATCCTGCAGATATTTTCACACATGAGCAAAATGGCATTTTTTCAAGGATAGTCATTGCAGTGTTGTTTCTACTAAATCAGAAACAGATTAAATGTCCTCTGTTAAGGAACTGGCTAAGATAATTACGATACCTTCATGCAGTGGCCATTCGCACCATTTTCGTGCATCTTAGCATTACTGCTGGATTCTTCATTTCCTAAATCCTTACAAAATTTAGCTTTCGGGCATTATGTGTGACTGTGAGATGGAATAAATAAGTTCTAATTTCTAATCAGTAAAGGCAGTTACAAACAAACACAGAGCCATTAAAAAGAAAGAGATAATTCTAAGTATATTTAGAAACAAATTTTCTGAGATCTATTTTTCTGAAAAAAAAAAAGAAAAAAGGCAATGAGCACAATAGTATGAATGGCATGTACCATTTATGCATAAAAGTAAAATACAATATTTGTATCTACATAGAATATCTGGGGAAGGAAACAAGAAATTGATGACAGTGGTTTCCTCTAGGTAAGGGAACCAGTTAACAGGGGCGGATGGGATGAAGACATCCTTTTTAACACATACTCTTATACCTTTTGAATTTTGCACCATATGCATAGATTACTTATGAAGCAAAGACCAAATGACTTGGGAGGAAGAAGGGAGGGTAAAGCCATTTCTGTCATTCGATGGTGGGTGGCCAAGAGGCACAGCTCAAGAGTATTCAAATAAATATTGTACCCAGTGACGAGTATCAAGAAAAGGATATTCACACCCACATTTCCTCTGAGGACTCTGTATGTATTTGAAATTATTTCCGTTTTTAAGCCAGCAATAAAAAAATGATTGGATTTTCATGAATTCATGAAATTAGAAACAGAGTGAGAAAGGGAGAGAAGAGTAAGAGAAGGAGATAGAAAATTCAACTGGTAGCAGCACACAGGATGGCAAAGGAAATCACTCTTTAGCCTAGAAAGTAAGCTGGTAAGGGTTTGTACTAGGAGGAAGGATGAGCATGAGGAGGAAGAGCAAGCTCAGGGCCATTTTAAAAGGGGAAAATCAGACTTGTTGACTGGTTGAGACATACTGGAGGACTAGGAATGAGCATATCATAAACGAGATGATTTTCCAGTGACAGCTTCCCAGGAAAAATTGCTGCATTCTCAACACTTGCATGCACCTGAGAATTATACCTGGATTCTTCATTTCCATGCCTTGGTTTTAATCCTTAGGAAAGTAGGCCTTGGGGTACTACTTGTGATTCTAAAATGGAATAAGTAATGATTTAATTCCCAGCCAGTAAAGGGCAATCCAAATGACTGGCTCCATCATTTCCCCAGGGCTAGTTTGTAACCTGGGACAGAAATAAGCTGTGTGTATTAAATCAATACAATCACTCACAATTAAAAAAAAAAAAAAGTCATTGCATTTGTGGCTGTGTATTATGTGAACTATTTCTGTTTCTTAATGGTTTGCTTTCTCCAAATGATATAAATCTGGCCACATTTCCACAGTAAGCCAACACCAACTAGGGACTAGGTACCTTGAGCAAGTATTCCAAAGTGCTATGATACAACTTACAATCCCTTGCCTGCCCCATTGGGCTGTCACAATGACCAGGTTTCTTAAGACTGATGATTGTATAACATTTTCTGGCACTCCCTCTTTTCATCCTTTCTGCCAGCCTCAGTGGAGGCCACTCATCAGAGCATAGGCTCACAGCAGACTAGGGAAAGTATTAGGGTGTGCCACCCAGAAGACACTGTTGGCCATCTTGTGATCTTTCCATGCTTGACCATACCAATAATGAAATCACTTCCTGCAAACAGTACCTCTGATGTGAAACAGAATGAATACAGAGTACGTTTATGAAATATAATAATACATGCATTTGTCATGATGGTACTGAGAATTAGAAAAGGTGGAGGGGGCTCTGCTTGCCTGAAGAAGCCATATCTCCACAGATTCCATGACACCTCACTCCCCTGTTTCTCTGTGTTTGGCTCCCCAACTCCTTTCACTCCCTAAAATAGACCTTCCCAAGGCTCTATGCTCAGCCCTCTTCTCTCTGTGACTTCCTTCCTCCACTTCTACATTCTTATCTTTCACTTCTATGCAGTTAGTTGACTCCCAACTCCACCTCTCTAGTCTTGATTTCTCCAGATCTAGATGTCAACCACTCAGTAGGCATCTCTCTCAACAAGCATCAGTATATCCACTCTTTTCTCCTCCTGACTTCCCAACGTTATAATACTATCTCCCAATCACTTAAATTAGATTCCCACATTAATTTTTGTTCCTTCTTCCTTGCCATGAACCTTATGCTAGAGCACTCATCCTATTTCAGGACTTTATTGCTTCTCCACTCCCATCGTAACCACCTCCCGGACGAATTTCTCTACTTTTAGTTTCTCTCACTTTCACTTCTCTAACATATTATTGCCAAGTCATCCCTTCAAATGCTCTGATTCTTCTCCTGCTGAAAAAATCTTCAGTGGCTTCCCTTGCTACAAGAATTAACACTATTCCAAAAAACTAGGGATGAATCCTTCAAACTTTTCTCATGGTTTTATTGTCTCTTTTGAATTCTACCACTGATGAATTTCTTTAAACTTTTTTTGACATTCATATTTTCAGCCTACATCATATTCTGGGGAAATGAGTTCTCTCAATTTACTATGTTTGGGGTAAAATAGTTTCTCAATTTGTGTTGTTCAGATGCAAACAATGTAAATGCTACTCAGATTAACTTAAAAAAAAAAAGATAACTTACTATCTACAGACAACTTACCGACTCACATAAATATAAAATCCAGAATTTGTTCCAGTCAGATGGCTGCTTCTAGGGGTTGAATGTCATGTTACAGGCGTGTTTGTCTCTCCCTCTTTTGGGAAAACAAGATGGCACCAGCAATCTCAACTATACATTCAACCTGTTCGTTTAGACCAGGAGAAAGTTAATGTTTGCTTACAGTTTTGGAAGGAAAATTTTGGTAAGGACTCTGATTGTCCCTGCTATGGTCATGTATCCATCTTTAAATTAAACACGGTGTTAGGGAAAATATTTGACTAGGCCTGTTTTATATTCCCACCATCATGACAGAGAAACAGAGGCTTAGGAAAAAGTTAGCCTTACCCAAACCTCAAGATATCAGTTCTCTACAGAATAGAAGACTTGTTCCAGACTTGTATCAGAAAGTGTGTGAACTGCTGAACACACACACACACACATACAGATACATACACTCTGCATGGTTTTGGCTGCATGTAACAAAATGCTCAACTCAACAAAGCTTAAACAATAAAGAAAGATCTTGCATTATCTTACCTAACCAAAAGTCTGAACAGAGAAAATGCCAGGATGGTACAGTGGGATCTTTCTGATGAGTCATCTTCAGTCTCCCTTCAAGTCACCAGATGGCTGAGCAGCTCCAAGCATTATACCTCATATAGCAATATTATAGGCAGGAAAGATAAACACTCATCTTCCATCTTTTTCCAGAAGCCCTTAACTGACTATACTTCTCTCTCATTGGCAGAAACTGTCACAAACCTATCCCAGATCAAACTTTGGAAAGGAAAATGAGATAACTAGCTTAGTATACCACATTTGTCCCTGGGACTAGGTAGGGTGGTCCCAACTTTAGTAAGAAAGAAAGGAATATGGCCTTTGGTAGGCCACTAATAATGTTTGCCATTAGATCATACTTATTTGATTCCTTCCAGCTGTTGTAAACTTTTGGTAGTGTTTCTCATGCTGAGTTATGTTTTTTTTAAGATTTTATTTTATTTTATTTTATTTTGAATCATAACATTTTAGAGTTCAAAGGAACTTAGGTCATTTAGTCCAGGGCTTTTCAAAGTTTTTTTTTCTTTTTTTTAAATTTTAATTTCAGAGTTATGACCCATCAAACGAATGCAAACAAATAGGAGCGATTAAAAATGAGCTGGTGGAAGTAAGGGGGCCTCACAATGGTGGGGCCTTACCAGCCAATGGCCCTGAGGCCCTTCTGGAAAGCAAGGGCCCTTCAGAATTCAATTTTAAAACCACATTTCTCTTCCAGTTCTCTCATTTTGAAGAACTGAGGTTCACAGAGGTAAAATGTTTTTCCACAGTTTACTTAGGATTATAGTCTAGGTTTCCTGCTTTCCTAATCTCTTCATATCTTTTATGTCTTTATAAACTGGTAACGTTTTTAATTTTTTTTCTGTATCTACATACTAAAAAGTCCTTAAAAATAAATATAATTTTAACATAGAAATTCTTACATTATTTCAGCAGCTTTTTATGATCTTTTTCTAACTCCACTTTACTATTATTGATATATAATGTTCTGAGCTAAATGCAGTATTTCTGGTGCAAATACACAGTGATTTATTCTGTTGTAGGAAAAGCAGGGTGGTGGCTAAGCATCTAGATATTAAATATGATACTACATGTATTGCAATCCTGCTAGGAGCCCCAGTTTCCTCACTCGTTAAGTTGAAGTCCATGTTTAATGTATTTACATAGCCCAGCACACAGACACTACCATGTATTTACTGTTTTTTTTCCCCATACATTTTCCCCAAATCCTCCTCCGCCATCAAAGATGCTGCAAGTTGGTGGAAATTTCCCTTCCAGAGATTAAGGGCCAAATCCAGAGCCTTCTATCTTATATCTGGATTCACTTCCATAATCGCATTCTCTTCACTGTTCTTTCTCTCCCTCATATATCTTTGTTGTATGGTTTGCAATTTTACTTTCTATGGAAACTAAGGGTAAAGGGTCAGACTCAGACTATTAGTGTTGAAACGTCATTCACAATTAAGGAGAGCCAGCTTAGAGAATTAGGTCACTTGTTTAGAATCACCAATGCTTCAAAGTTCCCAGTTTACACCACGGAGTTTTAATTTACCCTTAAAATTTGGTCCAAGGTTCCTGTTCCCTTTCACTGCTCTCTCTCGTTCTAATCCCAATCCCTACTCCCAATCCTTGATAATACAATTATGTATTTGTCTGAATAACTAAAATAATAAAATAAGAAAAAAGAAGAGATGTTATAAATTATCTAATTATCTAGGTAACTGTGTATTATTTTACATATGTAAAAAAATTTTTCATTTGCCTCACCAAGGACAACTTTAGAAATATCTCTTCATAAAGTTTGACATAAATTAATATATTTTTTATAAATGCTAATTTTCTTAATATTTTCGATAATTATTTAAATATCAATTGCTTTCTCTAAAATTGAATGCGTAAATACCATATAATTACAAAAAAGAATCATTATGCATATAGGAATATTTCTTCTAGTAAGTTATATAAGACAACTTTGACAAGTAGCATTGGTGGTTCAGTGGTAGAATTCTCGCCTGCCACGCGGGAGGCCCGGGTTCGATTCCCGGCCAATGCAAAATAATGATTCTTTTACTTCGTTTCTTACTTACATGTCTTGGGTACCCAAACCAAGTTCAACAATATCAAAATTTTAGTTTTATGCAAATGAAAACATGAACCAAGACAAACTTCCCGTTTCACTTTCAGTTCTATGGCGCCCAAAAACAATCGAAAGGGCTGTTTTTCTGAGCTTCGCTGTTCCTTTCTTTTAGATTATTTTTGGGTTCCCTAGAGTACGTGAGCGACAGGTATATATACAGGTAACGTAAAATATCGTTCTAAGTAATGTAAAATATCGTATTCTAGGACCTGATTAGAGGAAAAAAACCCATTGTGGCTGTTTGGAGATGCCGGGGATTGAACCCGGGACCTCACACATGCGAAGCGCGCGCTCTACCACTGAGCTACATCCCCCAGCCGAAAGTCTCTTCCCTGGTATAGGTATTCATTGACTCTCTTTACCGCTGGTCAAGTTACTGAAGTTAGATTTTAAGAGTTTATTTTGGTATTTCTACAGCACATTTCTCTTTTCTACTCCCGTCTTCAGCTGCTTCCATGGTGCATTGGGACCCCGCGCAACTAGAGGTCTAGGGCGCAACTAGAGGTCTAGAGCGCAGCCAGGACCACCTACCCAGCACTCTCGCTGAGCGTCTGAAGCGCGGGAAGGAAGGCTCCGGCACCCACAGAGAGCTGGACGTCCGCGCGCAGAGTGCCCGCAGAGTACTCCGCGGGTTTACCGCGCAGGCGCAGCAGAGTCGGGCGGTTTGGGTACATCCATCCAAGCGCTTCGCTGCGGGTAGAATCCCGACTCCGACTCCGTCGGGGTACCCAGCTTTGGAACGCGAGGTGAGCGTCGCCTTAGAGCCGGAGGAGACCTGCTTCTGAGGCAGTGTGGTGGGGACCTTTTTTACGCACCCGAAAACCTTATGGCTTTATCTGTACAACCCTCGCAATAAACCCTCATACCCGGAAAAAGCCCAGTCCCCATAAATTGGGTTGTGTAGGGGGTTACAGCCAACTCTGGGAGATGGAAACGATTTTGCAACATGCTCTTCTTTTTCATGGGACTCAAAATGAAAGAATGAAAATGACACCGCCACTCTCTTTGTAGCTTAAGCATGTATAAATGATGATAAAGTTCGGGCGGGGACCTGTTCAAGATGAAATTTCTCTCTTTGATATTTACACCTTGGACCCCATCTGACTGATAAGATAGTAATATTAGTCACTGAATACCTCATTTAATGTTCTCTGACCCTTCCCTAACCACTAATCGCACTTCCAGCCCAAATGAAGTTAACCAAGTCTTCTTTCCTCAGAAGTTGCGTGCCAGGTAATAGATGAGCTAACTTGCATTCTAGTTAAACGATGTGTATTTGGCCCTTCCCTGTAAGTTTAAACTGATACCATCTCACAGCAAGCGAAGGTTGGGTGATAGAAGCCTCAGACGTCTCAATGGGTGGGAGCAGGGGAGAAATTTGGTGTCAGGGCAGCTGGGTGAAGGTCATTTCCAGCCTACCTGTAAGGCTGACCTCAACAGGTAGCACAGTGAGGGTCTAGAATCTCCACTCCCTTGGGTGCAGCAGAGCATTCCTCATAAATGAAATGGTCAGCAGGCCAAAAGCCAAAGCAGAAAGCAGAAGTTTCAAAACAACTAGGTAAACCACAAGCTTCATAACCAACTCCAGGATTAAGAATAAGTAAGTTACTGTATTTGCTTACAGTAATTTAAGCACATAGTGGCTTATAATCAGATTTTGTTTTTAACTGGAACAAGCCACATGCTGATCTAATAATACAATACAGAATGTCCAGAAAAAGAAAAAGAAAAAGCCACTTCAGTGGATAGTCATTAAGGAGCTCTGATCGAAGCCAGAACATTTCCAAAACAACTACTGCATTACATCCTGAGGCCCCAGAACATGAATGTCTTCAGTTGACTCTGAATCAGGACACAGGGACAGAGGCATTTCTCCACCTGCAAGGTTTTTACTAGTGCAAATTACAACGGTAGTATTGAGTTAACTGGAAAGGGAACACATTCACCTCTGGTGATCTCGCCTTGACATCCTCTTTAGGATTCCTTCCTCATGTTATGGCTTATTTGTCCATCACCTGAGGCCCTCCTTTCCTGGGACTTCTTTCTGAAGCCAATCTGGAATTTCAGAGCTAAAGCCAGAGAAGGCTCATTTTAAATGCTCATCCCTCCTATTTTACCAGTTCAAGGCCTAACTAGGTGTTATTTGATAAAGAAAATACCATACTCTAAAACGAATAGAGGATGCAAAATTGGTTTACTGGCCTAGCTTAACCTGAAAGACTCAGTGGACCTTTTCAGCCACTGTGGTTGATGGGAAAGATGAAACAGAAGGCACACTTTTGAATTAGGGGATCTTTTCAGGAAAACGTCTTGGATCGCATCTATTCTGTATGCATACAAAACCGCCTCAGCTCTGCTCACAGATGAAGAAAGGCTGACCAAATGTCCAAAATTATGGAATATTCAAAATTCTACTTCTGATAATTGCTGGAGAGGAGGGGTTGGTGGAGGGATGGAAAAGTTCCCCTTTTGGGGATTAAGAAGTACAGACTTCCAGTAATGAGTCAAGGGGTTGGAAATAGAGTCAATAACGTGATAACTATGTGTGGTGACAGATAGTTACTAGAATTGGCATGATCACTTTGTAAGGTATATAAATGTTGAATCACTATGTTGTACATCAGAAACTAATGTAATACTGTACATCGATTATAATTAATAATATATATATTTTTTAAATCCAGTTCTATGTTCTATCTTCCTCACATGTCTCTTTGTTAGGGTCAAATTTTCCCCATTGTTAGTCTCTTTTCTTCTCTGGTTGCACACATCACACATCACACACACACACACACACACACACACACACACACACACACACATACACACACACTATTCACAAGGATTAACCTTAGGCCCTCACTTTGAGGCAGGTGGTGTTTATCTCTGGCATTGAGTTTTACATTCTTTCTTCAGCTCTTTGTCCATCAGGTATAGAGTATCTTTCCCTCAGAGCTGGTTCTGAGCTAAAATGTTTATCTCCAATCTAAGCAGTAGTTTCACTGAACATTGGAATTACTGACATAGCCTTTGAAAATTGCTGATGCTTGCTTGAACCCAATGCCAAGCCAATTAAATTAGAAGCTCCAGGAGTGGGTGCAGGCATCAGTATCTCTTTAAACTCGCAATTTATTCCAACACCCAGCTAAGCCTGAGAACAGTTGCTTGAGGGTTATTTGCGTATCAAGAGCTGTCTAGTGATGGTTGTTAACAAAACTTTTGTGTTAATCATTTTACAATATATACATACATTTAATGATTGTGTTGTATACTTAAACTAAAACAATGTCTTATGTCAATTATATCACAAGAAAATGTCAGAAAAGCTCAAGAAGAGACTAGGAAAGGGATGGGAGGTAAATAATAGATGCTAGGAAATTACAATTTCAAGTAGGAAATTGGTTAAAAAATGTCTTTAAAGGTAACTGGGCATAAAGGATTCTATTGGGGTGATGAAGATATTCTAAAAGATATTCTACAACTGAATTATGATGATGTTTCACAATAAGGTAAAATAACCAAAAATTAATTATTCAGTTAGAATGAGTAAATTTTATATGTAAATTGTACTTTAATAAAGTTATAAAAATGGCTGAGAAAAAAAATTTAACAATGGAATGGGTTTAATGTGACAGCGAAAAGTTACACAGACAGACTGCATAACCAATCTGATAAAGAAGAAAATGATACACGAAAGAGGGAAAGTGAAGGATGAAAGACAATGATTTGTGAATGTAGATGGGAAGGAGAAACTAATTGTTAGGAAAATTATTCCTTCCAATAATTGTTTTAAGGTAGAGGGTGCAAACTATGTGTTGGGTGCTTAACTAAGCATAGCGGACACAAAGATAAATTGCAATACAACCTGGTGAATTTTACAATGGAGTTTTGCATGGAATATTAAAGGAAGAGGTAAACATTCAAGAACATTTTAACTTGCCCCAGTTCACACAGGTAGAGATGTTGACAGCAGAAATCAAACTAAATTTATCTCAGCTTTAAATCTGTACTTCTAGGCTGTATAATTAGTGCAAGTCTAAAGAAATGCTTTTAAAACCTGTGCTGAAGACTGCTACTTGTCCCCAATATCTGATAATAGATCTTCTGACTTTAAACTGAACATATGGCCACCAGGAACAATGAACTTTTCTTCCCCTCCCTCCTCTCCAAGCAGTAGTGTAAGGATAGAGGCATATATCAAGAGTAATTTCCCCTCAAATCCCATCAGCCAAAACTTACTCTCTTTGCTAAATCTAGCTACTAAGTGAGGGCTGGAGAAAAGTGAGGATTGAAACTTAAAGAGAAAGGTCACATCTGGGTAGATGGGAGCAGCTTGGGTTCCAAGCAGCTGTGGAACGACCCATACATGCCCTAAACTGTCTGCATCTGGATTTTATGAAAGAGAAATAAACTTTCTTCATGTTTAAGCCACTTTATTTGGGATCTCTCTTTCCCACAATAGAACCTAAATTCTAATTGATAAAAAGAATTATTCTTTCTAGGACATAGGTAAGCATATACACATATATTGTCTATGTGGCCCGAACAGACACACTTTGATGAGAGGCAGTATTGTCAGTTTTATAACACTAAGCTAAGGCTCTCTGGACACTGCCAATGAGGTTGGGCTCAGGCAGGCTGAATGATAGCTAATGATTTTCTTCTTCACTAATTCTAGGTTAAGAAAGGTTATAGAACTTTCTTGCTTATTGATCACTAGAAAAGAAAGGGAGGTAAAGGCAATTGCACCCTAAGGAAATACCCTTTCTCAACAGTTCCTCTGTATTTCAACTATCCTTAACTGACTAGAGGCAAATTAAAAGGAAAAAGGCAGCCAAAGCTTTTCCCTTGGATTCAGAGGTTTAGCTCCTAAAGATTGTACTTCATGCTTCGCCCTTCTAAGCTTTTGTTATTATGTTACAAACTCCTTAAAAACTGGGAGACAGTTATAAATACTAGCTGGTATACCAAATGCTCATATTTCTTGTCCCACTTGACTAACAAAAAAAATAGATGCCAACTATGACATTACCCTTATCCTCACTCAGGAAACTGAAAGAGTTTTCTACTGATGTACGGATAGGCAGAGAAGATAATAAAAATGCCTCTACATTTAACGGCATTTAGATATACGTTGTGCAGTACCCCAGAAAAAAATGTCATAGCTCTGCAAATATATATGTATATATTTGCATATATATAATGATAATATATAATAATACATGTATGCTTTAAGAACTCTACATCTTTGTTAATACAAAATTTTCTAATATTAATTCACTAAATATCGATTGACTTGGGAATATACTGGAAATAGAGATTAGGAGAGAAGGAGATGTCTAAGATGATTCTCAGTATTCTGTCTTAAAGAATTACACGCATGGGGTGTCATTTGATGAAACAGAAAACATTGGAGGGAGAGTAAACTTTGTATGTGGTCATTAATCCTATCTTTATTTTGTTCATTTGGAGTGCATTTATCTCTCCAAAGGGAGATCTTAAGTAGATACTTAGATGATAGATTTGGAGACAAGAAGAGAGGTTTGGTGTTGAAATACATATATTTGAGAAAAAATGGAAGACCTAGCTTTGAGGAACTCTTAATATTTAAAGACTGAGAAAGGAGAATGAAAAGGAATGGCCAGGGAGACAGGAGGAAAACCAGAAGAATAAGGTTCCAAGGATCCCAATGGAAAAAGGAGAAGTGAGTTTTAAAAGGAGAAGTGAGTTTTAAAAGGGGAAGTGAGTTTTAAAATACTGGCACCTGAGAAATCAGGTCAGATGTCCAAGATTTAAAATGTCTATTACATTTAGTGACATGAGGTCATTGGTTAACTTTAATAATAGTTATTTCACTACATAATCAAATGTTAATTATTCTAATACATGCTATGCAATTCACAGTTATTCTCTCTGGGAATTTTCCTATCTTTGTCCTGGTGAAAGAGCGATTTCATCCTCTTCACCTTTTAATATCTACCTTAAAGAAATGATTTCTTTTGAAACAAATTCATCTGGAAATTAATGCGATCCAAGGAATCAAGAAAGGAAAAGAGAAAAATACTTTTAAATCACAGGACAATCTGCAAATAGTAAAGATTATCTCTCTTTTTTTTCTTTTCTTGTACTAAAAAGATTACATTTATTCATTTACTCATTCATTTACTCAGTGAACATTTATTGATCACCTACCATATACTAGGCACTGTGCTTGGAGCTGGGGATAAAATGACAAACATAGTGTTGTCCTGACTCTGACTGTACTGAGTCAAGGAAGAAGGTAACTAAATATGAAGAAAGTATCAATAGTGCAATAAAGAATATGGTAGAAGAAACTAAAAGTTCCATGTGAGTACACAGGAAGAACCCATAATCCAGACCTAGGGGGTCAGGGAAGGTTTCTGCACAGCTCGAAGTATGAGTAGATGTTAGCCTATTGAGGATGAATGGGGGCAAGGAGGATGAAGCAAAGCATTCTAACCAGAAGGAACAGACTATGCAATGACCTGGAAGCCAAGAAATATCAAAGTGGCTTTAAGAACCAAAAATAAACAGTGGGGAGTATGTGCTATATTGTGGAATATGAAAAGAAGGAGCTGAAGTTGGAAAGTAGGCAAGGTCTAGTTTATGCAGAGCCTTGTAAATATAAAAACTTATAGTTCTGTGAGAAACAATGCAGAGTTCTATGGAGGAAAACAACATGAGATTTTATTTTTAGAAAACATTCTGGCTGTAGTATATAGAACATATGAGAGGGACCCCCAACAGGAAACAAGAAAACCACTGGAAGTTTCCTCCTGGCATCAGCAAAGAATTGACGGAATCAGGCAAGAGATGATGATCTAGAGATGCACTGCCCAATATGGTAGCCACTAGCAACATATCTGTTTAGATGTGGTTAATCCAAAGTGAGAAGGTAAATATCTCATTAATAAAATTTTATCATGACAACATATTGAAATAACATTTTAAAATATATTAGAGTGAACAAAATTGTTAAAATGAACTTCATTTTTCCTTTTACATTTTTGTGTCTACTAGAAAATTAAATTTTTAAATTTTATTTCGACTCATATTATTTTTTTGTTGCACAACACTGATTTAGAGCCTTTACATTGGGAATGGATAAAATTGAATGAATAAAGAGATACTGAGGAAATGGGTTTGGCAGAACTTGCATATTCATTGAATGTAGGGAATAAGGAAAAAGGAGGAATAAAAGATGCTTCTGACTTAAGGAACTAAATGAAAGAATAATACATTGAAGAGCTCCTAAGGGTAAAAAAAAAAAGACTTTTTACATTCTATTTTTATTTTGAGACAGAGATTCAATATGTTTAAATGAAAGTATGAAGGAGTCAAAAGAGAGTGAGACAATAAAGATATATGAAAAGTTCCTTGTGTACAAGGGAGACATCTTATTGCAACAAAAGAAAAGCAGGAAAGGAAAGATTCTAGTATACAGTTAATTTCATAGATTTGGTGATAGTACATTGAAGATTTTGCCACGAAAAAAGCTTCTATTTTCTCTGCAAAGAACAGAGCTCATCTACGTGGTCTCATGGCCAAGTTATTATGTTTAAATATCTGATGAAAATGGAAAAACTTGAAAAAGTCAGAAGAAATTCCAGGTAGCATTGAGATCCAGATAAGGTTGGAAAGAGGAAGATAGAAAGTCACTGGTCCAGCATTAGGTACAGAGAAAAGGAATGTCAGATTGCCTGGTAGGTCAGAAAGACAACAAGGTCAGAAAATTTGAGAATTGACAAAGGTATGACTGAAGAGATCAACACAGAATCTAAGATTTTCCTGAAAGGAAGTAGAGAGGAATGGGTCTATCAGATTCTTGAAGAATTCCTTGAGGTCAAATGAAAGAGCTGTAATTAATGGGATCTTTGGGATAAATATTTCAAAGTTCAAAGTGACGACATCACTCTGGGAGTGAATACTTAAAGTCAAATGACGGTAAAGGTTAATAAAGATGAGATGATCAAAGAATTGAAAGTCTTGAGATATACACAGGGACATTAATTTACATCAAGAAGACAGTGATGCCTGGGTGGAGCCTGTAGTGTGCCAGATGCTTGTCTTTAAGAATGAAAATGGCGGGGAGAGTTGGTGACAGGAGAAAAGTAGATTTATAACATAGTAATTGTCCAATAAATGTTAGTTTCTTTTAACAGTTCACATACAAATTAATAAATTATTTTATTTTGTAATTTCGCATTAGAATAATGTTCCATCCTTCCACAAACACGTGGAGACTCTTCTCTCAATATACACACACTTATTCCTATATGTTCCCCATTGCTGATATACATTAATCAAGTTTTATAGACAAAAAACTGTTACAGAGAACTGGGGGAAATGTGTTAAATTGTACATTTTCTTTTTTGTGGTGCGGGTAGAAAAAAGATGTACAGGTTCTTAGCATCATTAACAATAGAAACTTCATAAATGTGCTCAAACAATAGCTTCTAAAGGTTAGGGGCAAGCCATACTGGTACATGCTGAGGAAGCATTTTTAAGACAGATTTTTATGGTGAAAAGAGTGCTGAACTAGGAGTCAGAAGACCTGGGATCCAAGCAGATTGTGAGTTATCAGTTAAACTTAATGAATCTCCACCTTCCTGTAGAAGACAGGTGGCTTTTATAACTCCTAAAACTCAACTGGGTTTTTGTGAGGACTCAGTAAGAAAATATACATGAAATTCCTTTGTGGCTTGTTCAAAGCTCATATAAGTTAGCTGAGGGGACTTCTGACCTAGTTTCAGTAAAAAATTATCATGGTTCCTATAATAATGATAATATTCACATTCACAATGGAGAATTAAGAATTGAATCAAATTTATGACTTATTAAGGATGGCTACTTGCTTATTGCTTATTGATTATTCTGAACTTTTGTGAGATTTTTTTTCTTATTCAGAGGAAAGTACCAAAATACATCATCTCTTTTAGATTTCCTTAAAAATTGGGTAATCTCATTGAAGTCAACTGAGATGTTTGTTTAAAATACAGCTGCCTGGAGTCAGCATATAAAGATTCTGACCTTGGATCGATACTCAAGAACCTGTATCCTATTTGACTGTGCACACACTAAAATTTTTATAATGACTTTGTTGTTATGCCATTTATATACCACATAATTCACCCATTTAAAAGTGTACAGTTTATTGGTTGTTGGCATATTCACAAAGTTATGCATAAAATTTGAGATCTGTTGGGTTAGGTAAAAGTTTATGGAGGTTGAGGCTGGTCTGTGGTCACATAGAATTCCACCCAACCCCACGTATAAAGATGAATGAAAGGCAGCATCATCACAACATTGCCACCAGGCTAGTCTGCTTCTGAGAACTGAGAGCTTTCCACTAAATGAATTTCCTCCATTTTAAAAAAGGGTTAAGAGATACTATAGAGAGAATACAATTGTTCAATAGCCAAGGGGTGTGAGATTTTCCCCTTCCTTGAAAATTTACAAGCCTTGGCCTTCTTTTCCCAGCCTATGGATCAGAAAGAATTTGTAAGGGGAAAGAATTACAGTTAAGCTAAGGTTCCTCAGTTATTCTTAAGGCCTGCTAAAGGTCTTTTTCTTTTCTTAAGAATTCAGGATCAGTGCAACTTCCTAATATCTTTAGACAGAACATGTTTTTAATAGCTTATTGACATTTGCAATTTGTCAGCTTCCAAAACTCCATTGTTGACTCGGTTCCATCTCTGTTTAATTAGAGGGAAAAGACTTTTAAACAAAAACACATTTCCCATAAACCGTAACATAAACGGTAACGTGAATGGTAAGGTGTGAGGCTGAAACAACCAAGCCCTTAGGAGTCACAACTCTAGGCTGATGCTTTGGATATTCTGCGAAGTGCTTTTCTTATTCTGTGGGAGAAAAATGTTTTGGAGAAGCACATGGGGGAAGCTAGGCAAGTTTCTTTTCTGGTTTTCACAGATGGTTTCTTATTTGGTTTACAGTGTGATAAATTTCACTTATTATTGGTATTATATGTATTATATATACATATGTATTATATATACATATGTATTATATATACATATGTATGTATGTATGTGTGGGTGTACCTGATACACACACACACACACATACACACACACATCCTGACTCACTCTAGGCCTCTCTTCTGTTGAAATTGGTAGTTACTCTGGGGAGGTCATATCGACAACATCTGAGTTTGATTATGAGGATAAAAAACCCCAACAAACTCTTACAGAGGGTTTATATCAGGGGTCCCCAAAACCCAGGCCACAGACAGGTACCAGTGTGTGGTCTGTTAGGAACCAGGCTGCACAGCAGGATGTGAGCGGCAGGCGAAAGGCCAAAGCTTCATCTGTATTTGTAGCTGCTCCCCAGTGCTAGCATCCATCGGCCTCGACTCCACCTCAAATCATCAGGCATTAGATTCTCACAGGAGCACCGGTCCCTGGTGCCACAAAAGGTTGGACATCACTGGTTTAGATCAGTCCTTCCTTTTTATAGAGAAAGAGAGATGTGGTAACTTTGAACTAGAACATACTTTCCTGCTTTCCTTAGAGTAGGTGGCTACTTCATTAGCAGAAGTAATCTTGAATTAAAGTTAAGAACCCAATTAAATATGATTTTCAGGGTGAAACCATAAAAGCTTTAATGAAGTCAGTCCTAGTCTCTGTCAATAGCCAAGTACTATATTTTCAAGATCATGAAGTTGAAATCAAAATAGAGTGTAAGTTATGTTTTAAAATCGGTTATTTTCCATGATGTCAAAATAAAAGCAGAGAGCAAGTTGTGTTTAAAAGTTGTTTTTTTCCTCTAGTATAGAAAGATTGCCAATTCAGTATAAAGCTCAGCTCAAACTATCTATGAATGGTTTCCAAGTTCCAGAGACCTGTGTCTGAGAAAGTCATTCAAACCACTGGTAGTATTGCCACATATATATCCCACCTTGGTTTAGAGCACAGGCCCCCCATAACAGTACCCTTGTTTATAGGTCTTAAAGCAGCCCCTAGTTCCAGGAAATACTTTGTCATCATGCACTTGACAATCTTTGGTTGCCATCAACCACGTCACAAACTTAACACTCGGCTCTCTCCGTCAGTCTTTCCAGGGACCCAACTCACCTCTCTCTGTTTGGGTTTCCATGCTGACATTTAGAAAAACAACGGGCACTCGACTCATAAAGCCTTTTCTCTATGTTCATACTAATTTTACTATTGACTTTCTCCTAAACGCTCCAAAATATTTTAAGGATTTTTTTTCTTTTTTGCAAGATTGAGCTTCCAATTTGTATTTTTTAAGTGCTTCCAAATTTTTTTCTTAACATATGTTGCACGAAGTCTGTCCTATTAACAGAACCCTCTCCTCTTCCAAATAGTATAAAAATCCAAAGATTTAGCCTTTCAGAGAGCATTTCTAGGTGGTACCATTAATTTGAGCTTTTTATATAGCTCAAATAAATTTTTCAGATTAGGTTCTCCCATGTCTCTTACTTATAATGATCAAAGATTCTGAGTTCATATCCATTTCTGGAACACTCATTTTGGTGTTGTGTCTTGATGGGGACACATTTGTTTGCACTCATGAGGGCAGTGAAAGATTTTTACAAAATGAACAGAGCAGTATAATGTTTGATCCTAACATTTTTGAACAGCTCTTTGGCTTCCTCCTTCCACTCAGGAAACTGTTTAAAATCATAGGATCTGATAAATATATGTAGCAAATTAAGAATTTTAGAGAGGCATTATTGTGTGTGATTAAGCACTTTGATGCTGGAATCAAATTGCCTAGGATTGGATTTTAGTTCTGCTACTTCCTGTGCAACCTGGAGAAAGTTGCTGTCCTTTCTGTGCCTCAGTTTCTAAATAGGAATAACAAAAGCCAAATAGAGATCAAGTAGTAAATAAGTAAATATATACAAAGCATTTAGAACTGTGCCACATAAAAATAATGTTAACTATTTCTATATAACTTCCTTAAACAGAATAAAATATATAGATCAGTTACCAGGAATACCCATACCGTAAAGTTTGGTGGCATAGAGTTTTGTATCACCAGGATATATAAATAGGATAATTCTGGGAGGAATTTGAAATTCCTATTGCTTTGGATTTTTACTTTATTAATTTTATTTTATTTTGTTTTGTCTGCTGCCTTGAAGAATCTTATTTATTTCCTTGAACTTCAACTTGCATCATAAAGAAATAATCCTATAGTAGGAGGTATCTAAGGACTCTTCCATGACTGTTATTTGTAATTTTATTCTGTTTTGATATCCATTTCATGATGAGGTTAGGATGTGAATAAAACTTTTTCTAAAAGTTTTTGACTAATGTGAGCCATCATGATCTGGGAATTTTTCCATGGCAAAGGTACCAGAGAAGACTGAAGAAGTCTCCGGGTGAGCAATTCAATAGAGGGCAAAAGGATGGCTTGCTGCTCCTATCCCTCAGGAAGGCTGCTATAACCTAATCAGATCCCCCAGACTCATAGTAAGGCCAGAAGCTGAAACAAAGATTTAGAGTATAATTTAGGATGTTTTATTCTTAATTTACCTTGTGTGGGTTGCATAATGGCAATGACCTAGTTGTTACACTAGTAGTTTCCACTTACAAGTCTGCTTGACAGTTGTTGAAGTACTCAAGCTATTCACAAGACTTGACTTGCTCATTAAAGAAATGGTCAGAGAGCATGATTAAAAAATTCTCCATTGGAGAATGGAGATGAAATGGATTATAGTCTTCAATGGAGATGTAATATACTGCAATATACTCTAATATACAGTTATATATGTCCTGAGGATATAAAGAAAACAGTGGTGTCCCTCGAAATTTAGTGTCTAAATAATGACAAAGACTCTCTTGGGCTATATGAATTCTAATTCCTTATGTTCCGTGCCAAGGAATTTAGCAATTCATAGTTTGCTTTAGTCCTGCCATCTAGATAAATCTCACCTTCCTGAGCAAGTTTCAAGACTTACATTCCTTTCTCATCTCCTTCAGCATGTGCACTCTATCAGGCTGCTGATTCAACTATACAACTATACAGGCTGCTTCACAACAAGTATCTTGTCCCTGACCTCAAATCTCAAGATGTCAAACATGCTGTTGGCAGTGCCTTGGGAGACATGGACAAATGGACCTTCCAAAGACAAATATTCTGCATTCATTCAATTACAACCTGAGCTTCCAGATGAGAGGTTCACAACTAAAGCCAGAAGTCAAACGATCTGCTCCAGGAGGCCCAGAGGAACAGTGATGGGAAGAAGGCCATTGAGATCTCTAGCCAAAATGTACTCTCTGGCATAAATTTACAGAAGCCACAGTTCACTCACACTCAGCCGACTGGACCTGGCCCTGTGAATATAGAAATGAATGATAACTAGATTACCTTTAAGGACTGCACAGCCTATAAAAATGGCACTCTGAGACAACAGGATTAGGAGCTAAACAAAGCAGTATTGTAATTTGAATAGAGGACTTCTCCAAATGAAAAAAAAAATGGTGAAAAATTGAAATGATAATTAAATCGGCTGAAATAGTTGTTTTGTCATAAAATGACCAAGTAGAATTGTAACAATGTCCACTCTCTGTGATAAAAACTACAGCTCTCTATGTATGTCAGCTCCTGCAAAAAAGGTAAACACTAGCCTTTATGGCTTTGACTTTCTGAAATAAGGAGGGTGAAAGTAGTTACATAGATTTATACAGATTTTAAAGTAAGAAATTTTCAGATAATAGATTCAGCTTTTTACAGTCCTTTAATTTATAATCCCACTTGTGAATCCATGGAAAATCTGATTTAAAAATTAAGACAGCTTTTAATTTGGAAAGATCATTAAGCAGGACCATCTGTATTTGATTCAGAGAACCCTTGATCATAACATTTTTTCATTTTTACACTAATCTCAGAAATATGTCAATGTGTTTATTAAGGTAACTCTGCTTTTTTTTTTAAGACTATCAATAGCATATATCCCAAGGTTGTCTATTTTTATTTCAAGAACTAAAAAAAAGTCTCAGAAGCAACTAGGCAAGCTGTATAGAAAGGAACAAAAAACCATCTTCACACATCTGCACAAACCACCTCCTCAAGACAATAGAGAAACATATAGATTTCAAGGAAAAATAACTAAAAATATTTATACTTGAACAAGATATCTTTCAAGCATGTAGGCAAAAGAAGGGATTCTTTGATATGTATTGTCTCAGAAAATGTCATATCCTGGAGTTATAACCTGGATAACTCAGAGATGATTCAAAAATTTAAATGCAGAAGTAGTAATATGAAAGAACTTGCATAGTTTTTCTTACTTAGTCTGGACTCCTCTCATTAATCCAAATAAAAATGTGATATTAGATGAATTCTGCAGTTTTGGAACAATTTTAATCTGCAATGCTTCCCTAATCTGTTCTTTTCTCTTTTTTTTTTCTCTTTTACTTCTCTTTTCCAGTTAACTGAACATAAATGTTTATTTGCAAATCTCTACCTCTCAATTTATATAGACCCTCTCTCCATGTTCAGTAACAGCATAAAATAATATGTTGTTCTTTAGTATTATCATTTATTTAAAACAATAAACATCTTCTAGTTAATGATTGTATTTGTTTATCTCTGATCTTTCCAAAAATATCACTAAAATAAAAATAAAGGAATAAAATATGGCATAAACCCACAGGAAGAAAAAATCATGTGAGAAGAAATTATCAAAGAGAGGAGGTCAACAAATTTGGAAGAAGAAAAGCAAATGGATGAATCTGGGGAAGGCTCGGGAATACACCAGGTATATATAAAGTTGGAGTAGTGGCTGGAATTGAAAATGGGAAAATTATTTAAAAGTCTGAAAAGTCAGTCATTAGCCTGCCACATTCCTTCAACCGATACCACCCAGGCACACAGCTACCCACACTGCACCGTGATCACCACCACCTTCCATTTCAAGAATTATTACCCCTTCCAGGCAGTTTTTAGAATTCTGGACAAATTTCTATCTTTGGCAATAATCAGAGATTCATTTTTCAAGTAAGTGAAATCCTAGGGAATTCACACTGGGAGGGGGAACACAATGCACATCAGAGAATGGGAAACGAGCCCCTGCAGAAAACAGGGGGACGGGGGAGGTATGAAATTTCTATACAACATCAAGACATCTGAGCCCCATTCCTGCTGCTTCAAGAAGTGATTGTCAGACAAGAAATTGGAATGTGTAGTATGCAGAATAGCGATACTCTAAAGATGTCCATGTCCTAATCTCCAAACCTGTGAATATGTTATGTTACATGGCTAGTGAACATTAAAGTTACAGATAGAAATAGGGTTGCTAATCAGTTGACTATAAAGTAAGGAGATTATCTGAGTGGTCCAAAGTAGTTACAGGGTCTTTTATTTGTATGTATATATGTATGTATGTATGTATTTTTATATTCAGATCTTTATTTAAAATTTTCATCTGCCAACTTAGCATTTTCCACCAACTCAGAGAGCAGAAACCCTCACAGGCTTCACGATCTTTGGTTTAGGTGCTGCCTTTGTGGGAGCCTTAGCAGCAGCCATTGCTGTCATCTTAGATGCTTGCTTAGCCTTTTTTGCTTCCTTGGCAACCCTGATAGCTTGTTCTCGTTGAGCTTTCCTAACTAGGTTTCTGATTCCTCTTGGCCATTATATCAGCAAGAGACGCATCAGTGATGGTCCTCTAGATTCTGACTGCACTGCGGGTACTTTTCTTTTGAATTTCTTCCGACTGTCTCTTTTTGTGCTTTCTTCTGTAAAGGACAGTCCAGGTTATCTGTCGAGGGTTCCTCTTGGAAAGGAATGCCGACTCGCATTTTGCATTAAGAAACTGGAAAACCTTCCCATCGGTCCTGGGGTTGGGCCTCGTGTGTCCGGGTGTAGATCTTGTACCCACTGAGACTACACAGCTTGACCTTCACTGCTACTGCTGCAGGAAAGCGTTACAGGGTCTTTTAAATGTAGAAGAGGGAGGCAGAAAACTCAGTGTAAGAGCGATGAGTATGTGAAAGACGACTCTAGACGCTGCTGGCTTTAAAAATGGAAGAAGACTACAAGCAAAGAAATGGAAAGTAGAAAAGGTCAGAAAATCGGTTCTCCCGTAGACCCTCTAGAAATAGCTCTACCAATACCTCGATTTTAAACCAATGAGACCCATATTAGACTTCTGAACTATGGAAATACAAGATAAATTGGTGTTAGTTTGTCACTAAGTTTGTGGCAATTTGTTATGGTAGACATAGGAAATTAATGCAAAGGGTCTAGTCAAAATAAAAGGCCAACAGATACTGAGATTTGGACAGCCAGATCCCTCTTCTTTTACCCTGCAGTAGTAAAGCCCAAATCAACAACTGTCCCCCTCATTTCAAACTGCTCCCCCTCACAGACACATGCACAGAGCCTACAGGGAGCATATAGAGCTTCTGTCTTGAATGTGAGCAGACGGTACAATATCCACAGGAATGTGAGTGCAATCTCCAAAATATAAAATGGAACTAAATATTTTTTAAAAAGAGAAAATAGAATACAGAGGAAAGAAAAATGTGGAGGACAAAAAATGTACTTAAAAGCCTATAATATAATCAGAAAACTAAGAAAATATTGTATCCATAAATCAAGAAAAGTGTGTTACAAAAAAAAGTGACGAGGAAGAACAGACTTCTGTGTTTGTATTTGTCTTTTAAAATTATATGTATATACTACTTTGCTTAAAGTATTAAAATAAAAATTGGCTAATTTATTTACTAAGTTGTGAGCCACACTGAAAGAATTATTATACGTAAGCCCCTTTTCTCCCTTCCATAAAATAAAGCTAAGTATAGCAATAGTGGTCATTTTTTATTGCTAGGAAGCTTGAGTTATGATTTTCCACATCTTTAAAACTCGTATTGATTACCTGAGTCATTTTTTTTTAATTGGGAAAGACTAATAAACCATCCAGTGGTAAATATTTTCTGTCATCTAAGATAAATGAACATTTCTTTGTTAATTATGCTTAAAACACAAGTATAAATAGCTTTACCTCAATTACATAAAACGAATGTTTGATGCATACTGAAAAATAGAAATGGTATCTCAATGAGATTTCTATTTCTATTTCCCTCTGTCCCTCCCTTCCTCCTTCCATCCCTCCCTCCTTATTTTCTTCCTTCTTTCCTCTTTTTCCTTTTCATTTTACACTTCTGTATTTTTCCATTTAAAAAACTTGACTAGCTATTTCTCTTATAATCAAGAAACACATATATTAGTTTAAAACTCAATTTAAGGTAAAATATAAACATACAAAACTTTGTATATAACAATATGCGCATGCATAAGAGAAAGACAACAATAATACACTAAATTTTAATGATGGTTATCTTCTCTGGTCAGATGAGAACCTTTTTCTTCCTTCTAATTTTTATATTTTTCATATTTCAATAACAACACTATAGTACTTCTAAGTACTAAGTAAATAATATTTTCCTTAAAGACAATGTTAGCAGCTTCGTTTATTTTAGCCCAAATTACTTTAAGACAGGCAGTAAGGATCTACAAAAGGGGCTGCTGTAATCAGATAGCCAGCCAATAGCAAGTATGTTTAGGAATAAGAGAAATTGTGGTAATTCCTCCAACTTTTGGGTTTGATAAGATTTACAGCATCTCCAGTTCCAGGGGCTGTTCCTGGTGTGTTAAATTGATTAGAATAATCCCATTTCCCTTAGCACCAGAGTTGGTTCAGGCTGAGCCCTCAATGCATGGCATTCCCTGGCCATAGTTATTGGCTCGGGTAGTCCAATTGCCTTAGGAATGGGATTCTGTTCTTGGTTTCAAGAATAGCATTCTTTCTCACACTGTGGTTCCTGGCAGTCACCCTGAGAAGCTAGCCCAGAGGCAAACCCCAAAACACATAAGAGGGTAGGATAGAAAGGATCATAAAAAAAAACAGAGCCAGAGTCCTATTTAAATAATACCCGACACTCACCACAGACTGTTTTTTCATTTACCTTAAACAAGAAATCATCTTTATTGTTTAAGTAGGAGTCAAACTTTGCAAACCAAAGTGTCTTACCTGATAATATAGGGAGAAAAAATTTTGAGTGTTTTTTATGTGTCAAGAATATTATATATGTTATCTTATTTAATTTATAGAAAACAATGCTGTTACATTTTATTACTCTCATTTCAAAGTTAGGAAACTAGTGATAGTGATGTTGTTAAATTACCCAAGTTCAAACCTAGCAATAATTTTGTTCGCTAATTTTTATTTTGCTAAGATCATTTTTTAAAAGTACCATGTTTTATTACAACAATTGCAAAGAAAAAAAAAAGGAAGAACATTCTAGTAAAAAGAATTCAGATAGCCTTGGTCTGAGAACCAAAGATAATTCTTCTTGAAAAAGAACTGTTGCCATCATTACACAAATATTTTCATGTGGACAGGTGAAAGCTCCATAATGGGTGGATGCATTAAAAGTCATATTCTGTTTCAGCTGGACTTGAGTAAGGTCTGGAAATGGCGTTTTTCAATAGTACTCTGGGTAATTCTGATAAGTAGCCATGATGGAGAACTAGTATTCTGGAAGACATAGGTATGCTTCAACTGGAATAGATCCCTGTTGCCTGCCTTTCCCAGAAATATATTTCCTGTCTTCCAACCTGCTTCTATTTGTCCTTCAGGCTATATTCCTCAGCCTGACAGATCCATGAATCATGTCTCTTCTAGCCCTCAGCTTTTAATAACTAAACATTATTTCTCATTCTCTTGTTGCCTCAATGATTGCCTGCTTCTATTTTGACTATTGTTTTCTTCTCCAGGACTACCCAGAGAAGAAAGGCTTCTCTCTGAGCCACTAACCACAAGATCATAGAAAGGAAACATTGACTTGACTATTTCCAAAGACCTCACACCTCAGATACTTACCTTAGAAGGTGAGGAATAATTCAATCTGATTCAAAATAATTTGTGATTGCAAACTTCATCCATAATTCTTTCTGACTATATTATGTTCTTTAGAGAGATTGGATTAGATCACATTTTGAAAAAACATTTGATAATTCCTAGGGTCTGATGATAACAATGATGATAATATGATCCAGGTCACTAAAGAACTGTTAACTAGTTGATGCTTTTGATTTTCTTATTTCCCCTAGTTTCCAAGATCAATGATTCATTGTGTTAATTGCTAGAGCTCAGATACGTTTCACTTTCCCTCTTTCTCTTAGTCTCAGTTCTTTTTCTCTCCCCTACCTCTTTCCTCCTCTGCATCTTGTCTCTACTACTACAGTTTTGGCATTCATCCATCCCTCGACCTGCTACCCTTTCCAAAGAGAAAAAATCTAATTAAGTTTGTCTGCGACTATCCAATAAAGTACATTTCTATTGGGCAGCTTTGGGCTCCGGTACTGATCCTTTGGTCTAATAAATAATGATCAACATAGCAGAACTGGTTTCACTCCAAGCTCTCAGTTTCTTTTCTTCAAAGCATTTAGTAGAGGAAGTATAGCTAGCAAGTCCTCTGAGGCTCTATAACCCATTGAGTACAATCTGGTTTAGCAAATAGCTGTAAAATGCCTGAGCAAGATTTAGCTAAGTGAAGAGGGAGAGAGGGAGAGAGGGAGAGAAGGAAGGAGAGAGGGAGGGCAGGAGGAAGGGGAAGGGAGGGAGAGGGGAAGAGAGAGAGAGAGAGAGATTCTAAGTAATGATTGCTCTCATCTTTCTTCTTTGTAATAGAGAGATGACAATATTGTCCTTGAAATGTCTAGATTTTCTCAGCCCCACATGGAGGGAAAGCCCAGTCAGTTATTTATTTGAAACTTTATTTATTTGAAACCTCAGAATGAATGCCTGAAGGTGTGAGAACTTGATTTCTTGCTTCCATGCTGCCTTCGTGACCTGACATCTGTAACCTCTGCAGTGACTTTTCTCACTATTCTACACATACAGAATGCCCAGCTCTATCTAATGATTTCTGTAGTTCTCTGGTTGTTCTACATATTTGCAGAAGCAGCTCTCTCTTCCTTTCAACCTTTCCAGACTTTATTCTCCTGGCCAACTTCCACTTGAATTCAAGATTCAACATAAGTATGATATTCTCCATGAAGCCTCATGAGTATTCTTGATAATCTTCTGTGGGAGGCACAATTCCTTGCCAACACAAAAGTCATTCTTCTTTTTATTCTTTCTAATGAAGCCCCATTTTTTTTCAAAAATCAGACAATAATCCTTAGTTCTCAGAAAAGGTGGCTTTAACAACTGGCTTAAGCATTGTCATGGGACCAACTGGTAGCCAATAAGATATGAAGAAAAGTCTGTCAAAGAGTTTCAAGGAAGAATTTTCTCTCCTTAATGAGAGGACAGTATACAAGGAGAAAATCACTTATCTGTAACACTTCCTTTTTACTGCATTTAAACACTTTTGTGCTAGGACAAGTGTGCCAGAACATGTTTGTGTTGCAGCCATTATTTAACATTGAAGAGAGGGCCAGTAGAATTGCAGAGATGAGAGCCTAAATGTCATTGTGCCACCGAACCCAACTTTGTTGAAGTCACTGCTGGTTGACGCTTTTGTTGCTTGCAGCTGAAAGCATTCGTAACTGTTACCTCCTCTGTGTGAATAAATGCAATCACTGAAGTGTCCCTGTCATCTCAAAATCAATTCTGCCTGAGAGTGAGAACATCTTTACTCTTAAGCAGTACTATATTATCGACAACAAGAAAGCATCTGTAATTGGATATATTTGGATACGTACTTACTATTCTGATAGAAATAAGGCAGCTACACTGGCAAAAAGATCTCATGCAATTTGTCATTGGGTGGTAAAATTTAATATAAACCCATATTGACCAAGCAAATTGTCTTTGAAGTGTGCCTAAATACAGAAATACAAAAAGAAAAAATTTTCAGCCGCGTAGAAATAAAAATAATTCTGGTCTAATGATTTTCAGTTTCCCAATAAGAAGACCAAAGCTCACATTATAGGAGCCAAAAATCATCCATCATCAGCTATATATGTTTCTTGGTCTATATTATTTCTGTCCCAGACACTGGAAGTCTGGACTTCTCCCAGAGAAGAGAACTGTCATCCTGTCACATGATTGCAATTGGCAAGTCTTACCAAGAAACTTTGGCAGATTCTTAGAACAGGACTAACATATGTTTTATATATATGTGGGTAGGTGTATATATAGCCATCCATCTACATACATATATGTATACTTATTTATTTATAAGCCTTGGTTAAAGTTAGAAAAATTAATTTAGATGCATATGTATAAGTCACACAAATTAGACTAGTTTAAGAGGAATTAGTATAACCCTCAAAGAAATCATTCTGATTTTTTTAAAGTAAAAATGCCAATGCAAATTTCAAGAGCAGCACATTATGTTAGTTAATAACTTTTATCTTTAGATTATTGCTCATTTGTGTCAATGATTCATTCACTCATTCAGCAAGTCTTTATGAAACCAACTGCAAAGACAGATAAGACACAAAGACAAAGTTCTTTCCTTTGAGAATCTTATGGTTTAGTAGTAAACAGAAAAAATAGGAAATAGTTCATTTATTCAATCATTCAAAAAATTATTATTGAGGATCCTCTATGTCTGCCGTATGTACTAATAATACAGAGGTGAAAAGACAGAAGAATTACCTGCTTTCATAGAGCTTATATAATATTTTGGGGGAGAAAAGCATTAAACAGACATCATCAACATATATACATATAAGAAAGTGATAAACACAATGTGGAGACTTCAAATAGAAAGATATGATAAAGAATAACTGTGTGGCTACTTTTAAATGGGTGAACAGGGAAGACTCCTGAGAAAACATTTTAGTGGAGAACCAAGAGATGATTGGAGGAAGATGTAAAGTGAAGCAAGGGTCTTTATTCTGTTATTGCTATTGTTATTGCTACTGTTGGAGTCGGGGTGTGTGTGTGTGTGTGTGTGTGTGTGCGTGCGTGTTTAAGAAAGGAGTTACTAGAGGTGCTTTTTGACAATGGGAGCAACTGAGTAAAGAAATGGTGATTTAGAAGAGGATGAGAAGATAATTGAGAAACCAAGCCCTTGAGAAGTCGAAGTTAACAAAGACCCTTTATAATAAAACATGTATAGAGTGTGATGGATGGAAAATTTTAGGTTGAAAGGTGAAGGAATTCTTATTGAATTAATTTCATTTTAATTTTCTCATTTTCTCATGTTTCATGACTTATGAAACAATCTTATAAGCAGAGATTAAAAGGGCTTAGGAGATATAAGGAGAAAAGACAAGACAAAGACAAAATATCATTTTGGAAAGCGAGAATGCAGTAGTCCTATGGAAGCAAAACAATTGCTCTTGACTACTGCAATGGTTAACTTTGTGTCAACTTGACTGGGCCACGAGGTACCCAGATATTTGCTAAAATATTGTTCTGGGTATATCTGTGAAGGTGTTTCTGGGTGAGACTGACATTTGAATCTGTAGGCTGAATAAAGCAGACTGCCCTCCTCGGTGAATGGGCCTCATCCAATCCACCAAGGGCTTGAATAGAACAAAAATGCTGAAGAAGGGAAAATTCACTCTCTCTGCCTGACTGTCTTGAAGCTGGGACTTCAGTCTTCTGATTTAAGACTTGGACTTGGACTGGAACTTACACCACTGATTTCCTTGGTCCTCAGCCCAAGGACATGGACTAAAACTATACCATTCACTCTCCTGGAACTCCAGCTTCATGACTGAAAATCTTCAGACTTCCCATAATTGCATGAGCTAATTCTTTATAATCTATCAATCTATCATCCATCTATCTATCTATCTATCTATCTATCTATCTATCTATCTATCTATCTATCTTCTATCTCCCATTGGTCCATTCCTCTGGAAAATCTTGACAATTACGGCTACCAATTTGTTATATAGACAGAATTTAAAGTGTTCCTAGACAGCATAATTATTGTGTCTTAACCGATGTTCATTTGTTTTGAATTATGGGAACTATTGCATGGGAATCAAGGTTGCAGCTCAGCCAGATAAAAGAGAGTAGCAGAGAGAAGTATAGGGTGTTGTCAAAGAATGCCTTAATTATGTATCATAAAATCCCAGCTGGGTATGCAGGAGAGAGGACCTGAGGAGGGCAGATTGGTAATGATACAATCACAAACTCAACAAATTAGAAAGTCTTAATAAAGTCAAAATATTGCTTGTGTACATGTACTTAATTTCATGAGCTATTAGTTTAGTGACTGTAGTCAGAGAGGGGCATGCTTGCACTTGAGATCTGGAGATAATGGATTCATTGATGATCACGAGGTCAAAAGTATGACTATATGAGAAGGTGGCTGAGGGTAGGTGAAGAATAACATAATTTTATTGTAAAATGGAGAGGTTCAGAAACAATAGTCTAAGGTATTAGATGTATCATCCATGTAGATATTAAAGTCAGTAAGAAGGAAGTCTGTGAGAATAACCGTGGAATAATAAAAAGATAAAGATCCAAGTGCTAAAGTTATCAAATAAGAAGGCAACTGAGTTCTCTAGATGACGACGACAAGGAGGGGTAATAGATGATAAAGTCTGATGGCAAAAACTTCAAACAACTGGCAGTTTGGAAGCATGAGGGAGGAGAGTAGATTTGGAAGAGGAGAGCAAGGAGAACATCCACTCCAGAATCAGGCCTGTAGTTAGGTTAGGATGTTAAAGAAAAACAGCCTACACTGACTACAATGCATCAGAAGTGATTTCAAAGGGCATCCATGTTTTACTTAGAGTAAGAGAGCAAAGGGAACATTCAGAGATGAAGTTAAGGATGCAAAAAAGTTTGCTGATGATGAACTATTAGCTTCAGGTGTCAGAGTACAAGGGCTTGGGATGACAGCTGAAGTGAAAAAGCAGGTCATATAAGTGGACGTGAAGAGTAGTATGAGGATGAATGTTTGGCTAGGGGTCAGCTCTTTTCTAAAAAGAGCCATATAGTTAATATTTTAAGTTTGGCAGGCCAGGTGGCCTTGGTCACAACTATTCAACCCTGCCTTTTTAGTGTGAAAGCAGCTATAGACAATACGTAAATAAATAAGCATGGTTATGTTCCAATAAAACTATATTTACAAAAACAGTCTGTGAGTTGGGTTTGGTCCATGGGTAATAAAAAGAGCAGGTAGCAAAGTGAGCATAGGTTTCTGATAATGAGTGAGGTAAGACATAGAAATGTGGGTCAAAATGGGTGTTTGATACTTTCCTGGAGAAAGAGGATAGCCAGTTTAAGATGGAAGTGTCTATTCATTCCTGCAGCTCCCAGATGTGGCAGCCACAAATGAAAAAAGACCTTGACATGAAACTGCTATAATGGGGCAAGGGGAGTATATTTTCTTTTGAGAGGCCCCAGTGTAACACAAAATGGTGAATGGCTCTCATTTACCTGGAGCTAGAGCCTTGGGACTCCCTCTCCTCTGGGATACTCAGTGTTGTTGACTCCAGTGAGCTGACTCCAATTCAAAGGGAAAGGGCAAGGCATGGCTTCATATAGTGAGAACACATTGACAGAGTTTCTAAAGAAATGGGATGCAAACACAGGTTAATATAGGAATAGGCAAGGTTTCCTTACTCTACTCATACCTATATCCAAAAACTCAGTCACTAAGTCACTTGGTCACATCGGGTTTCTCCAATATTTAAAAATTATTCAACAGCTTCCAATCAAGTGGCTTTAAGATTTTGTCAGACATCAAATTATCTATTTGAGGGCCTGGTGTCTTTCATTACACTCATTTGGAGTCTCTCACCAGTCACTCATTATGACAGTATCTTGAACTCAATACATAGAAACAGTTTCAAAAGATCTCTGGATTGAGTTCACTGCAGATTGTAAGTAGATTCTGTACTCAGAGATGATCTCTTGGATGCTCATTTTTAATGATCATTGAACAATAGGTTTTCTCCCTCATTTCTCAAAGATTTTTATCTCCCAGACCTAATTATACCCTACAGAATCAGACCAAATATCATTGATGCTGATGTTGTTTTGCTGATATTATTAAAACATTCTCCAAACATTTAAATTATTCCTTAATAATAAACCAGGTAGCACTTTATAAGGAGATATCAACTCTTTAAGATCTTTGGAGTATATGCTATATTTTGCTAGTAATCTGAAGGAATCTAATGTGCTTCTTGATAGTAAATTAGGCCCTGGGATACTGGTTTATTGCTTATAACTTGTGAGGTTTCCGTCATGCTGATAGCAAAAGAGATGGGCTTATCTTTTAAGAGAATGCTTCATTTGATCTTACTGAAGAAACACAAAAAGAAATGGTTTGTTCAGTTCAAGTACATTAGTGTAAAAGCCTATCTTTTTTCTTTATTTAAACTATTTTTTCCTTATATAAAATATATATTGTAATCAAAGACATATTTTGGTAGATTAAATAAAATTTTATATTTATTTAGCAATTATTATATGCAACCTTAGAGAAACACAGTTGAACAAGACTTGATGCCTTCCATATCCTTGGTTTATTTAGGTTTATATATTCTTTGTAGGATATAAATATATGTAAATATTTAACCTATGTTTGACGTCAAAAAAAATCAACAATTTAAAAAGAATACTTGAATTATACAGTATCAATCACATAGATAATAATAGTTCACATTTATTGAAACCCTACATTAATACTCAACATTATAGTAATCATTTCACATGCATTAAGTCATTTACTTCTTATAATAACCCTATGAGGTGGGTACGGTATCCCATCTTAAAGATAAGTAAATTATGACTAACAGCTAGTAAGTAGCAGAGTTGAGTTTCAAAACTAGCTCCATTTGACTGCAAAGCCCTTGATCTTAATCTCTATCTCATTATGTTTCAGAAATACACATTTTAAGCTGGGGAGAATCAATAAGTAAACGTTGG
Source organism: Pteropus medius (assembly GCF_902729225.1). Lineage (NCBI taxonomy): Eukaryota > Metazoa > Chordata > Mammalia > Chiroptera > Pteropodidae > Pteropus > Pteropus medius. The sequence continues at coordinate 20,460,290 of NW_024354875.1, read as the reverse complement.
TTATTGTAAGATATAGATTTTTGCCACTCATTGACAGACAGAAAAATGTGACATTTCAACTGCTGGCAATAGGTCTTCAAGAGTTCCTCTTAAAAATGTAAACTTGTACTCCTAGAAAGGCAACATATTTAGGAAATAAATATTTTCAAGTTCTTAACATGTGTGTCTTTGCAAAATTTTAAAGGAATGAGAAAAAGGACAGATAATTTTTGATAAGGTTAAGGAGTAATAGGTATGGAATAAGGAAGGAGCAAGCCAGAGTATGGGGAAGCAGGTAGGGAGTACCAGCACTAGCAAATGGATAGTATGAAAGAACTGGGTATGTGTGGTGGCGGCTCATAAACGGGGACCAGATAAAAGAACATCTAAGACAATATTTCATAGCTACATAATTTTGCACAAGGCCATTATTACTACTTCTGAAAAAGTCAATGGTAAAATTGATTTGTATGAATTAAAGAAATAGTAGCTGCTTTAAGCAATGACCGAAATATAATTTCTATTTGTCAAAGACCTTATAATCAAAGAAGCATTTTTTAACCCTTTCAAACCTATTTGCTCCACCATTCTTTGTATAACATCAGAAGATTTTTACCCGTGATTACTTGTAACATATGATTCTGGATTAGCCTTAAACTCAGAAGAGGGATGCTGATAGAATTGATTGCTAATTAATTTTGTTGCTCTTTTTCATTGCAGTCACACTCTTAAGTAAGTATAAAATTCGTCGATATATGATTCATTCACAAAACTTAACTGCAATTTTAGTTAAATACTTAGTTACCTTCATTGTAATGCTAATAATGATAAGGATGATGATGACTGTAACAATAATAAACTGAAGTGGTTTTAAGGTTAGAAATGTGAGTCTAAAAATGATATCTCCATGATCTGCGTTTATCCTACATCAATAATTTTGCATCAAATTTGCTCAATTTACAAATCAAAAATAGATTTTTCTGTCAGCAAAGATCAGTCTTGTATCTGAAAATCAAGCACAGCTTGTACATCATCATTAACCATAAAGGCTCTGAAATCAGAACTTAGCTGCCAATTTTGTTGATGATGCATAAGAAGAAATCGAGTACAGCTGGCTCTTCTGTCCTATGCTAGCTCTGCAGTACTGACATTACTGAAAATCTGTTTGTTTTTTGTTTCAGGAAATTAAATAGCTATGACTAAAATGAAGCAGAGGGAACAGATATATCTGGGTAATAAACAGGTGCCATTTTTATTTTTAAGTTTTTTTTTTCTCAGATTCACTTTGATTACTTCAACATTACTTTAATTTGACCAATTGAAATGACCTTGAGGAAGATATGTGAAACTTCTTTAAAAAGGCCATCTAGAGGAGCCCTTTTTCTTTGATAAATGGGGGTCGAGTAACACCAATCATTTATAATTTAAAATCCACCATAAGTTAATAGAATTTTCTCAACGATTGTTCCTTCTAATAAAGTTGTCCATAGGCAAATTGCACCTCTAAAAAATAGACTTATTTGCTGACATGTCAACTACCTGTTCAGAATGGACACTTTATATGATTTAGACCCAATTTCAATGTCTTAGTTGTGGAGAAATAAACCAATTTCTAAATATCACCTCAAAATGAGGAAAAGAGAATTTTCAACAAGGCAGCATTAAGTTAATGTCATAAAACAAAATTCTAAATCCCTAAATCTATTGGAAGTGTGGTGAATCAAGGAGATCCTTACCCTCTTTTCCAGAGGAGCATAAACATGCTGTGCCAATGTGGGGTTAAGCTAAGAACTAAACACATACATATTAACTATCACCACTTTAGGAAATCCAGTGAAAACAATCTTAAAGTCATTTTTTTTTTAAAGAAAATGAAAAGATGGGGAGGAAGAGAAGAGATATCAGAAACATATTTCTGAAATTGGAAAATAGGTAGATGAAAACCTGACTGACTTAGCAGACCCCAGAGGGTGGAAACTAAGATGATAATGGGAAAGCTGAGAAACATCCTCATTAACCAAACAGAATGGTTCAGGAAATGGTAACACCAGGTAACTCTGGAACTGAAAGTGAAGGAGGGAAGGTCAGTGCTAAAAGAGGATTGGGTGAAAGTTGAATCTCCTTTGATCTCCTTCCCAGCTCCATTCCACAGAGAGACTGACTCTCCCCACTTTAGAATAAGTCTGTGGTTTTATTTTGGACTGAGGGAGACCAGGCACAGTTGAAGACTTGAATATCCTACTGAAAACACCCCCTCAAGCTCCTTCTTACACTTGTTACCAGGACTCTGGCAGCCAGATCTCAACCCTCCAAGAAGGAGATAGGTGAACTTTTCTCTGGTAACCTGACCATCTCAACTAGAAAGACCTAAAAATACTGCCAACAGAAGGGATGCCAAACAAAGAGCTTTCATAGATCACCCTGCAGTAAAGCGCAAGGTCAGTGAGCCCCATATGCATATATGCATTCAGAGCTCCCAATTAGCTTTTTGTCTTACATTTTAATCAAGAGCAAAAAATCAAGGATTATAAGACATCTAAGAAAACCTCTAACATGGAAAGGAGAGACCAAAATAAACAAGCGATCAAATGCAACTTGGAGGAATAGATACTATCATTCAGGGAGAATTAAATTTATATACATATTTATAAATTTGTATATATGTACATATACATATATCCATATGCATATATATGTACATATATATACACATATATACTATCATTTGTATCCTCAGAGAATTAAGATATAATTTTATAGCCTTAAAAAAGAACAAAACACTACACAAATAGAGAACTCTCAAAAAGTAAAAAAATATATAATAGCATAAATTAAAAATATGACACACTGGTGTTTATAGCAGCATTATTCACAATAACCAAAATACGAAAACAGCAAACATCCATTGATTGAAGACTGGATAAACAAAATGTGAGATATATATGTATGTATGTATGTGTGTGTGTGTGTGTGTGTGTGTGTGTGTGTGTGTGTGTATAGAGAGAGAGAGAGAGAGAGAGAGCGCAGAATATTATTCAACCTTAAAAATAAATGAGATTCTGACATATACTATAAGCTTGATGCTTGAAGACATTTTACTAAGTGAAATAAGCCAGACACAAAAAGACAAATATCATATAATTCCACTTAAATGAGGGACATATATTCCATCAAAGTCATGGAGAAAGAAAATAAAATTGTGGTTGTTGGGGGCTTGGTGAGTGGAAGAATATGGAGAACTATTACTTCATAAGTACAGAGTTTAAGTTTGGGAGGACGGTAAAGTTTTGGAGATGGATGGTGATGGTGGTTGCACAACAATGTTAATATAGTTAATGCCACTAAATTGTATGCCTAATTTTATGTTATATATATTTTGCCATCATAAAAATAAATGAAAAAGTATATAAGAATGTTAAGTTGAAAAATAAAATTGAGGAATTTTCTCAAAAAATACACAAAAACAAAATGAAATATAAAGAAAAGGCATGGGAAAATTAAAGGACCAATCCAGGAGTTATATAAATATAATTTCAGAAAGAGAAAGAAGAAGCACATAAGAAGAAATCATTAGTAAATAATTCAAGAAAATGTCCCACGTTATATTAAAATAAAGGTTAAATACAAAGAGAGAATCTTAAGAGCAGCAAGAGAAAAACAATTAGTTATCTACAAGGGAGCTCCTATAAGACTGTTAGCCGATTTCTCAACAGAAACTTTGCAGACCAGAAGGGTTTGGCGCAAAATATTCAAAGTAATGAAAACCCAGGTCCTACAACCAACATTACTTTACCCAGCAAAGCTATCATTTAGAATCAAAGGACAGATAAAGAGCTTCCAAGACAAGAAAAAGTTGAAGGAGTTCATCACCACCAAGCCAGTATTATAAGAATGCTGGAGGGACTTCTTTAAGAAGAAGAAAATACATATCAAAAATATAAATAAAAAATGGCAGTAACTACATATCTATCAACGAGCACTTCAGATGAAAAAGAATTAAATGCTCCAATCAAAAGACAGAGTGGCTGAATTAATAAGAAAACAAGACCTTTATATATACTGCCTACAAGAGACTCACTTCAGATTAAGGACACACAGACTAAAAGTAAAGGGAATATATCATGATGGACCTAGAGGGTATTGTGCTAAATGGAGTAAGTCAGATAGAGAAAGACAAATGCCATATGATTTCACTTATATGTAGGATCTAAAGAACAAAATAAATGAACAAAAAATAGAAACAAGTTCATAGATACAGAGAACATTTTGAGGGTTATCAGATGGGAGAGGTTTGGGGGGCTGGATAAAAAAGGTGAAGGGATTAAGAAGTATGAATTGATAGTTACAAAATAGTCTTGACAATATAAAGCATAAGGAATATAGCCAATAATATTGTAATAACTGTGTACGGTGTCAGAAGAGCGCTAGATTTATTGGGGTGATCACTTTGTGAGTTATATAGGTGTCTAATCACTATGTTGTATACTGAAAACTAATGTAGTATTGTATGCCAACTATTTCTGAAAAATAAAAAATATTATTAAAAAAAGAAAATTCTCTACAACTATAAGACATTAATTTCCATATGGAAAATCCTATCCAGTGCTCAACATAGTGGATAGAAATAATATCATATTGAGGCATATCATCAGAAAATTTTAGAACATTGGCAACAAAGAGAAGATCATGAAAGTTTCCAGAAATGGAAAAACTGTATCAGAAATCACAATGGCATTGTACTTCTTAATAGTGAGATTGGAGCAATGCCCATAAATTTCTGAAAAAAAGTATTTCCCACCTAACACTGTATTACCAGAAAACTATTAATCAGATAAAGAAATTTTAAGAAATATAGGGTCTTGAAAACTTTACCTCCTAGACGCTCTTGCTCTGGGGCTACTGGAAGATTAATTCTAAGAGAGAAAGAATATGTATGTGGAGGAGAAGGGAGTGGGAAACACTAAAGAAAAGAGGATTGCATGGGCCAGAAGAAACAGGGGATCCAATACAAGGGAAAGGGGAAGAGAAGCCCTAAACAAGGATAGGATTACAGGGTAATGGCTTTTCCCCAGACATGCAGGGCCAACTCCAGACTGAATTTCATCTCGTTAGACAATTTTTGGCCGAGGACAGTGCAGGGCTCTTTATCGGTAGCCTCCTATCCTTCCACATGGAACAGATACGCATAGAGGAAATTGGTGGAATTATCATTTTAAATGATGATGGTCTGTATGAAGCGATAGAAGAGTATGTTCCTAATTTAAATGGTTATACTGAATCAGACAGTTTTGCAAGAGCCTTCTGATTCCTGTAAACCACAATGCAGAAGAAAATACAAATATGTCTAAATAAATGAACTTCTCCTATATGCACATTCTTGTGCATACATGTGTATGTGTGTGCATGTGTGTGTGTGTGTGTAATTTCTTTGAAAGGATATACAAAAAGCTGGAGACATATTTGCTTCTGGGAAAAGAAAGTGTGTGGTTGGGTAAAGGAGGATGAGGAAGACTTACTTTTTAAAATGTATCCTTTTGCTCCTTTTGAATTTTTTATCACAATTCAAAAATGAATAAATTATAACATAATTTTAACCAAGAAATTTTATATATATATATATACATATATATATATATATATATATGTATATATATATATATATCCATAAGTAAAATGATGTGAGCACAGGGATACCTTTGCACTAGCAAAAGACTGAAAAAACTTAAATGTTCATTGAGTTGATACTGGTCAAATAAATTATGTATATCTCTGCATTGGAATAGTATATAAACAGAAAAAATAATTGAAAATTTCTTTGTGTATTGATACAAAACTATCTCTAAAAATAAGTTGTTAAAGGAAAATTAAAAAAGATACATTCTTAAACATATATGTGTGCTGATATTTGCTTGTATATACATAAACTATCTCTGGGAGAAATTACAAACATTTTATAAAAACGGGTTAACCTGGAAAGAACTAGATGGCAGGGGAATGGGAAAATGACAGAAATTATTACTGTACCTTTTGAATTCTGAGCCATTTGAATATGTTACCTTTGAACACCAAATTGAATTACAATATTGAAAATGTGGGGCATTTTAAAATAGCCTGGATTATTTTCATCTCGATTCTTTCTTTTTTCTCTATTGCAAAGCCAGTATGAGATCTTTCATCTAATAATAACACTGTGTTTGTAGTTCTGCAATGCTTAAGAAATAAAATCTGTTACTCCTGCTGGGATCAGAACAGTTGTCAGCATATGTGGGCAGCAGTGGGTGAAGAGCTTTTGAATTTAAGGCCTATAAACTAAATAACAAAGTCGAATGTATTATAACTTTATTGTTTTTGATTTAGGAGAAATTTTATATTAATGACATTTATAAACACATCAGTGATGTTCTTCTCTATGATATACATGAGGCCAAGACTCTATATATTAGCTTTATGCTATCCATTCAATCAAGATAGGTCAGAGATATAAAGGAGAGGGGTAATGGGAACTCCAGACTGGATTTCAAAGCTGTCTTGGTCCCTGAATTTTCAATGGCATGACTTACTGGGATGGATAGAGGGGAATATTTTCTGGTTCTTCGTTTCTCTTCTATGTGTTTATAAATCATTATGCATATTAGAAATTTGGGCATGAATTTAATTCCATAGAAGACTTTTGAAAATGCTATAGATAACTTAATTTCAAGAAACTAAGTGGGCTCTGTGTGTCATAAAGCCCTTGATATAACATGGTAAAGATAAAGTACAGAGGTAAAGAGCCTTGCCCAATAATTAGTCCATCTGTATGCAAAATTTGTGTTCACAGATCCCACCAGGCTCTCTTTCATATCTCATATTACAATCTCTCCTCACACAGATTCACCTTGTACCAGAAATATTTGTCTGAATTATAGAATTACTAAAGAAGCATATTCCACAAGTCTTTTGATCACTGTGTGAACATTTACTTTCCCAAACAAATTTGACAGATTTTCGAGGACATTGCTGCTTCTACTGTGGTGCCATCTGTCCCAATACTAAAAACTTGGGTAATCTTTAAATGGATAAAGCTTTAAATGGAATCCTCATAGCATAACAAATAGCTTTAATGGCACCTCTTTGAATACCTAAGTCTCCAAATGAAAGGTACAACTTTCAGTAGAAGTCCTGAGGACAATAACAAGAGGAAAGAAGGTTTTTACCGGAAGTACTGACAGAGCATCAGGGAAGGTCATGGGCCAGCTCTCTTTAGAAAGACAACTTTGATGATGGCATGGAGTAGAACCAGATCAGAGAATGAAAGCCACTGGTGACAGAAGACGAGATAGGTGGCTGTTGCCAAAATCCAACAAAAAATGACGAGAATTGAAGGAAGAGGGAAGAAATAGCCAGATTTTTAGAAGGAGGAAAGTGCGTATGTGTTTGGCAGGGGGTTATAGGGAATCAATACTTAAAGGTAGAATAGACAGGAAGCTCTGAGACATTTGGCAAAGCCCACCACTCATTTCTCTGCTATTTACCAGAAGTTAGGGTCACAACATTGGCCTTGGGGAGGTGCAATGTGCAAAAGATTTTACTTCTCTATGTTGTTCTTTTCTGTGATCGTCCCATAATCCCACCATATAAGTCTATGCAGGTGTTGACAACAACGAAAGGTCAGAAACAAATGAAGGAAATTATAACATAGAGGAAAAATGAAAAACTGTTCACTAAATAAAACTTTCCCAATAGTTCAAAGAAAAGAACAATAAAAAACAATATATTCACAGAGATCCCTTAAAAGCAGACTCCAATTTCTAGCCTTGCTTCCTTGTCTCTAGTCCCCTGTCTCAAGATCCACTATCGTTTACATTCCTCTTAGAAAGCACTTTTTCTTCATATCTGTGCAATACATATCTTCAGTACCTTATGTCTTGCTCACCATAGCTTGATCTCATGGAGGGTTTCCTTTCCCAACCAGTGCACCCCATGGATGTTATTAGTAGCAATACCTTTACCAAAGCCTCAGTCAGGCAGCCTAAAATAATACTACAGAAGGTCTCTAACAGCACAGTCCCTGTAGAGTTTGTATTTCAACTTTTACCTATTGGTAGCCATGAAGATTTACCACTTCATTCTTCTTGATCATCCGCTGGATTCTACACATATATATCTCCCAAACGCAAATAATTATTACCAAAGGCAATTCACATTTAGAGAAACATTTCCCAAATATAACATAATCTGCACTGAGTCTACCCTGAATAGAGATAACTGACTAAGTTTCTATGCAGAGCTATGTCAATTCCCACTTTGTTTGTTCTTCTGCTTCTATGTCCAGGTTCCTATAGGTCTATAAGAAGCAGACTGCATTATAGTAACCTTTACAAGTGACAGCAACTCCCTTCCTACACAAAAATGTTGAAATCATAAAATTATTAGAGTATGGATATGAATGTGTGTGTGTGTGTGTGTGTGTGTGTGTGTGTGTAAAGTGGGTGGAGTGTTATTTTTCCAGTTATAATTAGTTTCGTTCTTTTCTGAATTTATTTGCTACTTGAACTAATGTTTTGTTTCTTGTCTATAACAAAATGCCATACATACACAGTATCCATAATATTTTGTATACCACATAGTTCTGGAGAGCAAATAGACATGCACAGGAAATAAAATACTTAAATAGAAAGAAATTTTAAATTTGAAAAAGAGAAGGTAGCCAAATTTTTTAAAAATGAGAATTCTTAAACTTCGTAACATATTGCTATATCTGTGCAAGAATAAAATAAAGATGCTATCCTATGATGAGCTCTGATATTCCATTCTATTAGAAGTTATAGCTTTGCTATTCCTGTTATTGTGGCAAATATTTGATTCACAAGGATTAGGTTAACTCCGAGGTCTCAACTATAAAAATGTTTGATTCTTTCTGCTTCACATTCACTCATTTCATGTATTCATTTATTTTTATAATTCACATATAATTATAGATACCTAGTGGCCAGATCCCTAAAAATTCCAAGATACATTGGAGAGAATTCTTGCCCTCATGGAGCTCAGTCTAGTAGGGAGATAGAGAAGCTTAAAAAATTGCATATTGGTCACAATAGAAGGTTATATAGACTGTGACAAGTAAGTGATCAATTTTAGGGTATGTATGTGGGAAGTATGAGGAGCAGGGCAGTGCTGGTGTCAGGTAAAAATTCACAGAAGCTGAGGCAACTAAGCTGAGTATTAAAGGGTGGACAGTATGGCAAGCTCATTCAAGTCTGAGGAAAGAGCTAATGCAAAGGTACTAATACATGAAGCAGCATGGGCAATTTGAGAAACTACTATTACTCGACTAGGACTGGAAGATAGAGGCAGTGCACAGCAATAAATAAAACAGGTGGGAAATAACAGGGCCCAAAAGTTGCCTTGTTTCACATCTCTAGCTTTAACTATTGAATTTTCTGTAGCAGTCATAGAAGGGTTTAATGTCTCTGTGGCAAAAAGTCTCATCTTCTCAGAAGGTTTAACCAAAAATGGGCACTCCTATTTGATTTTGACATGCGATTTCCTTCATGATAATATTAAACCCTCCTTTCCCCTGCGTAGTAGCAGTAGCATAATAAATTGATAACCTATGCGTAATACTCAATATTAGTCATCGGGTAAATTCTGTACTTACTATGCCATAGCACGAAGGACTTGAACAGTTTTTAGTGGCAAGCATATCAGTTAGGACTCTTTCCAATGATAATATCAGAAAATTCAGTCCCAACTGACTTTAGCTAAGAGAACTGCTTTACTTACATACCTTGAGGGCCAGGTAATTTGATCCAGACTCAAATGTCTTCAACACCCACTTTCTCCTTCTCTGTCTCTTGAATCTGTTTTCTGTGTTGGCTGTATTCTCTAGCAGACTATTGCCTGTGGTGGCAGTTTACATCTTTCCATGCTCAAGTGCGGAGAAAAAAATATGGAAGAGACCCTTCCTGGTGGCTCCCAGACAAGTCCTGACCAGTCATTGTGGCTACCTGGGGTGTTGACTGGTCAGTGGAAAGAGGAACTAGTACAATTCCTGGTACAGATGAATGAGATCTAGATAGTATTTGTGTGATGACTCATTTCCCATTACACACCTGAATGCTAGAACCATGACCTCATGGGACTCCTTTGCCAAGTCTACCTTGGGTCTCTTCTTAGGCAACTTCTCCAGTATCAGGTCCAAGCTCCTTGTTTCTTCTCCAGGAAACACTGATCATTTTCTGTTTCTCTCTCCCCTGCTGTATGTCCATGGGGATCCTCTTTCCAGTTTCAGACACTTCCTCCTGAAGTTTCTTAAAGATACTTAGGCTGCAACCCTATTCCTTTTTTGGGGGGAGGGGGTCTCTTCTTTCCTGGGGCAATGAACATCTATCTAGCAAGAGACTTACTTATAGGAGTAGGAAAGGAGGGGACAAGCAATAGCAGAACATACAAGGAGAAAAAAGTGGAGACATAATTTAGATTTAAAAATATTATCCCAAGGATTCACATATATGAGATTTCAAATCAGTAATATAATTTTTAAAAATTTTTTTTTCTCTTTTCTCTCTGTAAGACATGAGGAGGCAGAGTGACCACTGGCAAATAAGCTGGAGAATGAGTGGGCCCTACAGAAGATGTGTGATGAAAATTAAGCTTTGACAGGTATCTTATGCCACTATTCCTTTTAGCAAGGAATTTATGTATCAGTCTCAGCTAGGTATTAGCTCTGTTCTGGTTAATAAACAATAAAGTTTATAATATTTTTGTTTAATAGCTTTGAATATTATGTCCAGAGAAAATTGATTTTTAAAAATTTGTTGCATTTCTTTCTAGAAGCTTTTCTGGGGACTGAACCCTTTACTAATACTTCTAAATAGCACATTAAAAAAAAAAAAAGAATGTCTAACTAAAGAGAATCAAGGAATAATATAGTTTTCCATGTATGTCATCCAGTAATGCTTTTCAATAGGATACGTGGAGTCAGGCTCCAACTAGGAAAACAGAAACTGCTCTAAGTCCACAACACAGGGAAAATTTAATTCATGTAATCTGTAAAACAAGTGACAGAAGGGCTGAAAAACCAAAGAGGACAGTCACTTTCAATAGCATAAAACCACTACAATCCTTAAACTGAAGGAATCAAGAGAAAAAGAATGTTAACTGGAAGGCAGTGTCAAGAGTCACCAGGCATTTGGCAAGAGCTACAGCATGGAGACGGAGTGAGGAATACCCTGCCTTTCCCATCCTCCATCTCTCCACTTTCCCACTCTTTCTTCCCATCGGTCACACCCAGCCAGCAGCTGGTCCTAAGGAAGGCAGGGAAATGCTACTCTCAAGATCAGTACCCCATGGTATAAATCAGAGAAGGAGAAAAGAGCCAGGAATGGATCGAAGAACAAACAGGCCTAGGATTCTGAACCCTCACAAAGAATTTTTCTTTTAAATTAGGTGTTAACAAATCTTGTTTTGATGTTATAATTTATACTGGAAGATCAAAGTTATTTGCAATGGGTCCCATCAATGAGTTGCCAAAGTCTGTGCAATTTGGGGAATGAACCAAAAAAATCAGGACAACCTTATCAGAAAGGATGGTTATGCCTATATGTCCGTATTTTGAACTGATACTTGAAGTCCTGTTAATTTTGCTGAATTTATTTTCTTTAAAATTTTTATAACGCTGTCTGCCTTAATTTCTGGCTTTTTAAATGCAGAAAGCTCCTAGCTCTATAATCTCAGTTATTCGTTTCCTTTCATTTGGAATACTGAGAATCCCTCAACGCTTTTCTTGTTAACCTTCTGTGTATCCATTTGAAGGTTGCTGAGATTTGCTTATACTCTAACTTGAATGATATTTTCCAAAATGAATTTTCTATCACCAAAACTATACTGCACAGGACATGGCAAATATTTGTGCTCATTCCTTTGAAGCCTCAACCTGGCTGGCACCACTCTCTAAATATAGATCTGGATTAACTGAGTAATAAGGCAAGAGTGCACAGTAGTTTCTTTAATAAATTCTTCAATACTGTTACGTACAGGAGTCTTTTCAAAGGATTTAACCTCAGGTAGACAGAAACTTTGGAAATATTGAGAAATGTCCACATTCTAAAACCTTCACTATGTTTGAAAAATTGTAATAAGCTTTATGCTATCAAGGAGCTCCAAATAAAAAAATTTTCCATATTTTCAGTCTCCTATTTCACAGATTTCAGTATGATTGTTTTATTTATTTTTCTTTTGTTTTGAAGAAACTGATTGTTTCACTGTATTTCTACTGATCTTAGAGCCAAGCTTTGTTTCCCGCCTCTGAAACTGGGTATGTTTCAATTTTAGCTTGTATACTCTAATTCTCATTCTGTTAAAATTTTAAGGTTAAGGATAATGGTGAATGGAACTGACTGATTAAAAAGAGATAAGAAGTAAGCAAAAGAGTACTGATTTAAAACTACGTGAGAAGCTAGAAGTGTCAGGATAGTAGCAGTGATAGAAAAATACCCCTTTTTAAGCTGCAGAAGTAAAAACTTTAAGACAAAATTAAATTAGAGATACCAAACATTTTATGGGAAAGGGAGACAGATGTGCTTTTGGAACCGGGAACATACTGGTTAACTTTTAGTTGTGATCACACTTTGGTGGTGTCTATGTGAAGCAAATGTTTTGGCTCTAAATGTGTTTCTGCCACTTTTATGTTTTCTGCCTTCACCAACCTGGAGACAGGAAAATAAGGCAGATTCTGACTCTCTGATGAGGGTCAATCAGAAGAAGACTGTATGTCTCACAAATCTCACTCTTTAATAAACACTTCTGTGTTTATTTTCTTCCTCCTAAAGACCAAACAAGCCAGATTTGGGGGTAAAATTGAAGAAAGTGGTCCTACTACATTTTGGTACCCAAAATTCATTCACTCACATGAAAGAACAAAGCATTAGAAAGGGCCTAAGACATCATCAGACTGTATGTAACTATCTATTGTCAGGAAAATGAAGCATATAGTGACAACTACTTTTTCCTCTTAAAATAGTTTTAGTGGTATAGTTGAATTCATTCTTTTCCTGAAGTGGCCCTGATAGATTTTCTTTTTGTAAATGTACAAAATAATAAACTGTGAGGAGCTGAATTAGTCTACATTTGGTTACCCTTTTCCTATGGGACATTGTGTGTTCATATTAGTAATTTTATACTTGAACACAATGATGTCCTTTAGTGTCCTTGAATGTTAATGTTGAAAGGGGCTTAGAAACCAGCAGCTTTTCATTTTGAAGATGAGGAAACTGAGGCAGAGAGAGGCTATGATTTCTGCTAAGTGGCACAGAGAGGTATAATGAAGACATAATTAAAAACCAGATTCCTTGGTCATCCAACTCCCAGCCCAGTGAATCCTTTACTACACCATTTTGTCTCCATTGTAAACCAATTCTCCAGCCCTTTTAACTCACTCTATCCATGCCAGCTCTCTTCAAAACTTTGCTTGCATGGTCAAATTATATATCAGCAGCCCAGAAAATTTGGAGTTCATATATGTGAGACGTTTTGCTCAAGAGGAGATTTAATTGTCTTACTAGTCTATAAATTGGTGGTTCTGAGTAAGGAGACGACCACCAATTTATAGACTAGTAAGACAATTAAATATGTGGGCAACTTAATGGGCCAGAGGAATGTCAGGGTGTGGGACAGAATTGCCTAAACTAGAAGAGAAAGTCCTACAAAAAAATCTACCTATAGAGAAAGTCCCTTTTAACTGGCAGCCTTGATGAAAGTCCAGAATTTTGAAGGACTATAGACTTTTGGAAAATTCAAATGTGCTATGTTCAAGGCTTATGCTGTGCTCAAGGCCATAAAGACATGCAAAAGGCTCTGGGGCTGAGAGCACGAGTCCTGGAACCCAGGCCCACACTACTTCTTCTGGGCACCATTTATATAACTCCCCAAATTAAAAGAGTAACGTGGCCCTGGCCTCACGAAAACTTAGACAAATAATTCAAGAGACAAATACTTCAAGGAAGGATATGGTCCATAGACAGAGTGGGATGTAGGTCGAACCTCATGAAATGCAAACACAGGCATATATTTTAAAATATGCTAGATCGGAACCTTTAAGTTGCAAGTTTTTCGTTTTGTTTTGAATTGAAAATTTACTCCCCCTGCCCCTCGCCCCCTGCCGCCGCCCCCCCACTAGAATGGTGGAGGGCAGAGAAAAAACATCGAGGTCTAAATCAATCTGGGAGTAAGTTCAGCGACCCTCTTTCTAAACTGTTGGCCAAGCTCCCTCCCCTTTCTAGTTTCCCCGCGTTGAAGTTATCCCCGTTGGGTCTTGATCCTCGGGTGTCCCGCCAGAATGAGAGGACGCCGGCGCGGCTAGGTCCTTCCCACTCCCGAGCGGCGTTCGCTAAGTGGCCCGAGGAGCGCGGCGTGGAGGGCGGAGGGAGGCTGGGGAGGCCGGGAGGCCAGAGGGTGGTTTTATTGTTTCCATCGCCCTCCTCCTTCCTCCTCTCTCTCCTCGCCCCCGGCGTCACTGGAAAGCAGCCCGAGTCACCCAGAGGCGGGTTATTTATAGAGCGGGCTGTGCGCGCGTCACGGAGCCCGGCCCGGCTGACGGGGCCGCTGACGCGCTTGGCCGCGGGGCCGAGTCCGCGGGGCTGCGCGCCGGGAGCTGGCGACAATGGGCTTCTGTGTGTGCAGCTGCCGCCGCCGCTGGGGGGCTGGGAGGTGCCGCTCCCTGACCATTACTCCTCCTGCCTGCGACCCCCAGACTGTAGCTTTTTTCTGCTCCTGGGCTGACCCCTCAATCATTTTTTTTTTTAATTATTTTTTTATTTAAATATCAGTAAGTTCCCTTTGGCCCTGCCTCCGCTTCTACTTACCCCATTTCCCCCTCCCTCCCCTAACACAAGGAGTGAGGGGGATTTAGCTGGTCGGGACAACCACTTCTTGCGTCCCGAGGAGCGGGATCCACACAAGGCGCGCCCAGCGGGTGATGCAGTGACCGAGGGGCCGGGAGCGCCGGGCAGGTAACGTATCCTGGACCCAGAGCGGGGGCTTTGTTTGGAGTGGGGGAGGGGAGCTGGTGTAAACTCCAGGCAGTCCTTCCGGGACTCCTGTCCCCCACGCCTTCCTCCTCCCGCCCCCGGCCTGAGCGCAGGAAGCCAATCCGGGTGTGTAGCGC
>NW_024354875.1:20442208-20442701 GCF_902729225.1 Pteropus medius | reverse complement strand
ACACACAAAACCGAGATATGCATCTTGCATCATGACTTTTATTTTATATGAAGATTTGATGGATTTCTATTGTTACTCTAAATGAGGTGGCTGTCTGCCAAGGTGATCCCTATAGCTGGAAAATACTAGCATTGTTATTGTCTATCAGGGAATTGCTTTCTATTTTTTTGAGCTCAGCTCTACCTCCCTCTTTTAATATTGCCTTCCATATTGCTAATCCGAGAATTAGTTTGGATATGAAAACTTTTGAAAATGTGTTTGTATTGGCCAAGAATATTTTCACCAGTGTTTCTGGTTGCCTGCTGGTTTACAGCCTTTATCTTGAGCTGGCATGTTTATTTTAACTGCAAAATGAAGAAATACTATTAAGACAAGGTATATCCCCTGTGTTCTAAGTAATTTTAATTGTGATGCAATCCTAGCTGATTTCTTCTTCTTCTTCTTCTTCTTCTTCTTCTTCTTCTTCTTCTTCTTCTTCTTCTTCTTCTTCTTC
>NW_024354875.1:20438904-20442035 GCF_902729225.1 Pteropus medius | reverse complement strand
TGGGACAAGTTATGGATAGGAATTAGGTCTTTAATAGAACTCTTCATTCAGGTGAAGGGTTGTGGGGAGGAGAGCCAGCAGGAAAGAGAATATAGTCCCACTGCACTGGTCCTGTTTGCTTTTCAAATTTAAATCCTCACATTGCTGCATTGGAAACTTTGTTTTTCTTTTTTATAGCATTTCAGTTTTAAAGAATTAAAAAAAAAAAAAAAACCCTCAATCTAAATATTTAACTAGCCAAGGAGGAAACAGTCTTTTATTCTCAGCTATATGCAGCTTTGTTTTTATCTGGGTTAGTGTGAGTGCCATGTAAATATCACATAAAAATTTGACTTGGTTTTCTTTACTTTGAAGATTGACAGGGGCTCCTTTAATTAATCTTGCTCTCTCTTTCATGTTCTGTATTCAGATATTGAAATACAGTATTTTTATACATATATAAGATTGTGTTTGCATTTATTTAATTTATGCTTCTTTTTTTAATGCATGTAGCCTTGAATGTTTGTTCTTCTTTTTTTTTTCTTCACATCATTACTCTGGTACTGCTTGATGTAACTTGATTAGCTCCCTCCCCAGTCATGATTGGTAATTAAAATAGGCATTAAAATTAGTCACTTAGCAATTTTGCTGTTCAATTGGCAATTAAATTACTTAATTGCAATTAAAGTCCTAATTTTAATTGGCAAAATGATAGATGTAGATTTAAGATAATATGTATAAATACTTTAATAAGTGTCTATATAAGGATTACTTAATTACTCAACTTCAAGTTTATGCTGTTAACTTTAGAACTTTTAAGTGAGCAATGAAATTTATATTACATCTATTCAAAGGATATGATAATTAGATTTATTACTTATCACTATAAGGGTCCTTGCTATAAGTTACTTTTGTAATGTTAAAATTGTAGGCTTGATAATTGCAGAATTATGAATAGAAAAGGCATACATGTCTTTGTTGTCATATATTAGTGCTGTATCTTTATTTTTTATTAAATTTAGAGGTTCCTACCCATCAGTTAGTCTGAGGAAAAAAAATCAAAAGTAGTTACTTTGTTGTTAAAGGTAAAACAAAACTAGCCAGCTAAGATATACACATAAAAACTGTTGCAACGTGTTTATATTTTATCTACTTAAAGAAAATGCTATATAACACTGTGATGCTTACTGATGTTAATAGTTACTTTTAAATTTTCATGTGTCCTGGATGTTTTCTTGGCATGTAGCAATTTATTTTCAGACTCTTTAAAATGTCTTTGGATTTTGTACATTGTAATGATCCCCATGTTTACTGAAATTAACAATGAAATCTAAGACCAAAGTTACCCTTCTTTGCTTAATCAAAAAGAATTGTTACAGAAGAAAATATTAGTGGTTGCCAGGGGCCGGGAGGAGGGGAAAATAAAGTTATTGTTTCATGGGTATAGAGTTATTGTTTAAGGGGTATAGAGTTTCAGTTTTATAAGATGAAGAATTATGAGGATGGATGGCTAACTGTATTTAACACCACTGAACTATACACTTAAAATGGTTAAGGAGGTAAAAATTATATTATGATTATCTTACCACGAAATAAACTAGTAAGTGCTTAATTTAAAAGCAAATATTTAGGAGATGATTACAGAGAGTCAAGCAGTAGAGAAAAGATGAAGGATTTTTATTATGCAAAATACTTTTTGAGTGGCATGAGGTTTTACCATATGTTCAGTTTTATAATTTTAATTTAAAAGTAGACGCTTCTAGAAAAAAAATTATGTTTTCTTCTGCACGTCTTTACACATTTCTAGAACTGAGTTCTGAATTGAAGCAAGAATTTTTAAAATCTGCGTTAAGTGGGTTTTGGTGAAAAATGGGCTGAGTAAAATAAAGTAAAATCCACAGCAACCCCAAATGTGAATATCAGCTACACAATTGACTTGTTCTCTAAGCATCCTATAGGAAAGAAACAAAGTTATCAGTTTATTAATATTCTATGAATGCAAATGAAACGGCAAAAGCAAAAAACCAAAAACCTTCGATATTAAGAAAAGATTTTGTATTTTCAGAAACAGATTTTTTTCAAAGTGAAAAAAATTTTTACTACTACAGTAAAACTTCCTGCCAAATGGCAACAAATGCCATAAATATGTTTGTGCAAATATAACTTAAAATATATCTCATTTTAATGCTTAAAATAGGTACTATTAAGTAATTTTAGTATGAAATTCTACAGTTACAGAGAATCTTTATTCTTACAACATAAAAATTATGCATGTTTACCATATCTGAACTGTACGGGCTACTCTGAGTTCATTTTGGGAGACTAGTGAAGTAAATCCATAAAAGGCCCTTTTCCATGCATTAAGAAAGAAAATCCTATGAGATTACATTCATGTTTGCTTTCTAAATTATACCGAAAGCTCGATTTTATTAAGTATAATCTGCCTAGCCATGCATAAAGTAAAATACTTTGGTTTAGATATGAATGTATGCATTATATTGATTTTTTTATAAAGATATTTTTCCATATATATGCCGGTATGTTCTGCTTAATATTGGTTACTATGATAAAAGATGATAGTAACATTGCTTTCCTAAATGCTTTTCTGAGGTCATCTAATAGTAGTATATATTGATAGTGATAATAATTTTTAAATTTATTTTAGTTGGTTTCAAAAAAAAGCAGCTACTTATGGATAGGGCCAATTTTCACTCTCATTTATTTTAAATTGTTAATAAAATAGACCACCATTTTGGGGTAACTTTATACATTTATACATGGCAGTAATTTAAAGTTATATTAGATTCTGGGCCCTAAAAAAATTATTGTCATTTTAATTGAGTTACAAGATAGTTTATATTCAAAAATTTATTTATGTTCAAGAATCTTGAAGGATTGCAGTCATATAAATGCAGAATTTCAATTTCTTTTAGCCTAAAGCATCATTTTAATATTTTCTAAAATTGTTCAAGTCTACATTTTGATTCCATTATATGTGTAATTAAGCCCCTATGCACAAAAGCATTCTCTTATGTACTAGCAACTACACCCACAGGAATCCTCTTCTAAACTATAATTTATTTAAACATGTAATCATAGGATTTTAAAACATGCTTTCATTTTCCCAAACCGTACACCAATTTGAGCTGCTT
>NW_024354875.1:20432288-20438893 GCF_902729225.1 Pteropus medius | reverse complement strand
AAAAAAAAAAAAAAACCCTCAATCTAAATATTTAACTAGCCAAGGAGGAAACAGTCTTTTATTCTCAGCTATATGCAGCTTTGTTTTTATCTGGGTTAGTGTGAGTGCCATGTAAATATCACATAAAAATTTGACTTGGTTTTCTTTACTTTGAAGATTGACAGGGGCTCCTTTAATTAATCTTGCTCTCTCTTTCATGTTCTGTATTCAGATATTGAAATACAGTATTTTTATACATATATAAGATTGTGTTTGCATTTATTTAATTTATGCTTCTTTTTTTAATGCATGTAGCCTTGAATGTTTGTTCTTCTTTTTTTTTTCTTCACATCATTACTCTGGTACTGCTTGATGTAACTTGATTAGCTCCCTCCCCAGTCATGATTGGTAATTAAAATAGGCATTAAAATTAGTCACTTAGCAATTTTGCTGTTCAATTGGCAATTAAATTACTTAATTGCAATTAAAGTCCTAATTTTAATTGGCAAAATGATAGATGTAGATTTAAGATAATATGTATAAATACTTTAATAAGTGTCTATATAAGGATTACTTAATTACTCAACTTCAAGTTTATGCTGTTAACTTTAGAACTTTTAAGTGAGCAATGAAATTTATATTACATCTATTCAAAGGATATGATAATTAGATTTATTACTTATCACTATAAGGGTCCTTGCTATAAGTTACTTTTGTAATGTTAAAATTGTAGGCTTGATAATTGCAGAATTATGAATAGAAAAGGCATACATGTCTTTGTTGTCATATATTAGTGCTGTATCTTTATTTTTTATTAAATTTAGAGGTTCCTACCCATCAGTTAGTCTGAGGAAAAAAAATCAAAAGTAGTTACTTTGTTGTTAAAGGTAAAACAAAACTAGCCAGCTAAGATATACACATAAAAACTGTTGCAACGTGTATATATTTTATCTACTTAAAGAAAATGCTATATAACACTGTGATGCTTACTGATGTTAATAGTTACTTTTAAATTTTAATGTGTCCTGGATGTTTTCTTGGCATGTAGCAATTTATTTTCAGAATCTTTAAAATGTCTTTGGATTTTGTACATTGTAATGATCCCCATGTTTACTGAAATTAACAATGAAATCTAAGACCAAAGTTACCCTTCTTTGCTTAATCAAAAAGAATTGTTACAGAAGAAAATATTAGTGGTTGCCAGGGGCCGGGAGGAGGGGAAAATAAAGTTATTGTTTCATGGGTATAGAGTTATTGTTTAAGGGGTATAGAGTTTCAGTTTTCTAAGATGAAGAATTATGAGGATGGATGGCTAACTGTATTTAACACCACTGAACTATACACTTAAAATGGTTAAGGTGGTAAAAATTATATTATGATTATCTTACCACGAAATAAACTAGTAAGTGCTTAATTTAAAAGCAAATATTTAGGAGATGATTACAGAGAGTCAAGCAGTAGAGAAAAGATGAAGGATTTTTATTATGCAAAATACTTTTTGAGTGGCATGAGGTTTTACCATATGTTCAGTTTTATAATTTTAATTTAAAAGTAGACGCTTCTAGAAAAAAATTATGTTTTCTTCTGCACGTCTTTACACATTTCTAGAACTGAGTTCTGAATTGAAGCAAGAATTTTTAAAATCTGCGTTAAGTGGGTTTTGGTGAAAAATGGGCTGAGTAAAATAAAGTAAAATCCACAGCAACCCCAAATGTGAATATCAGCTACACAATTGACTTGTTCTCTAAGCATCCTATAGGAAAGAAACAAAGTTATCAGTTTATTAATATTCTATGAATGCAAATGAAACGGCAAAAGCAAAAAACCAAAAACCTTCGATATTAAGAAAAGATTTTGTATTTTCAGAAACAGATTTTTTTCAAAGTGAAAAAAATTTTTACTACTACAGTAAAACTTCCTGCCAAATGGCAACAAATGCCATAAATATGTTTGTGCAAATATAACTTAAAATATATCTCATTTTAATGCTTAAAATAGGTACTATTAAGTAATTTTAGTATGAAATTCTACAGTTACAGAGAATCTTTATTCTTACAACATAAAAATTATGCATGTTTACCATATCTGAACTGTACGGGCTACTCTGAGTTCATTTTGGGAGACTAGTGAAGTAAATCCATAAAAGGCCCTTTTCCATGCATTAAGAAAGAAAATCCTATGAGATTACATTCATGTTTGCTTTCTAAATTATACCGAAAGCTCGATTTTATTAAGTATAATCTGCCTAGCCATGCATAAAGTAAAATACTTTGGTTTAGATATGAATGTATGCATTATATTGATTTTTTTATAAAGATATTTTTCCATATATATGCCGGTATGTTCTGCTTAATATTGGTTACTATGATAAAAGATGATAGTAACATTGCTTTCCTAAATGCTTTTCTGAGGTCATCTAATAGTAGTATATATTGATAGTGATAATAATTTTTAAATTTATTTTAGTTGGTTTCAAAAAAAAGCAGCTACTTATGGATAGGGCCAATTTTCACTCTCATTTATTTTAAATTGTTAATAAAATAGACCACCATTTTGGGGTAACTTTATACATTTATACATGGCAGTAATTTAAAGTTATATTAGATTCTGGGCCCTAAAAAAATTATTGTCATTTTAATTGAGTTACAAGATAGTTTATATTCAAAAATTTATTTATGTTCAAGAATCTTGAAGGATTGCAGTCATATAAATGCAGAATTTCAATTTCTTTTAGCCTAAAGCATCATTTTAATATTTTCTAAAATTGTTCAAGTCTACATTTTGATTCCATTATATGTGTAATTAAGCCCCTATGCACAAAAGCATTCTCTTATGTACTAGCAACTACACCCACAGGAATCCTCTTCTAAACTATAATTTATTTAAACATGTAATCATAGGATTTTAAAACATGCTTTCATTTTCCCAAACCGTACACCAATTTGAGCTGCTTGGTGATAAAATGAGAGATTTTATCAACATTTTGATATTTTTCAACTTGTGACCTAACAGTAAGTTAAACATGAGCAGGAAGAAATAAAGAAAATCTCTTGTGAACCTAATTCCATGTGTTAAACTGTTTCCCTTTCCCAGAAAAATAGAAGAGACTCAAAGATTTGTAGTTGTTTATGAATTCCACCACAATATTGAATATTTGGGCCTGCAGCATGCTCTCCTCTGGCTTAGCCTAAATAGTAAATAGCTAGGGTTGTGTGCGTGTGCGTGTGTGCGTGCGTGCGTACGTGTGTGTGTGTGTGTGTGTGTGTGTGTGTGTGTGTGTGGTGTTATCCTCTCCCACGTTGTGGAGTCAGGCCCCCTACTGACAGGATCAGTCAATTACAAACATGGGCGGTTCTACTGAGACTTTGTTCCATCAGAATCTGGTGGAGACACAAGGGTATGGAGTTTTGAGTGTGGTCCTTCTTGTACACTTTCTGTTGCCTGTGCTGGATCCTCTCCACGCCAAGCACATCCGAACCCTATCCAAAATGCCAATCTCAAAAGTAGCTTATCCAATAATTGGTTTAAATGAATTTATCGGTCTTGCATCCGGAGTGTCTCTTCCTAAGAAGTAACTCTTACCAGGAACTAGAAGAGGAATTTGAAGAGGAGAGAGGGAACTCATACGAATTGTAGGACAGTAGGGAAAAAGTCCACCTTTTCTCTCATTTTAATGTTATATATAATCACTCCATTTCTAGTTAAAAATAATTATTATAAGCTGCTGTGGTAACTGCCTCTCCATCTTGGGTGCATTAAGATTTGGACAAAGGCTGTGTTATCAAGAGGCCAGACTCGACAGTTTGCTGTTGTAGAATAACGCATCACAGTATGTCTTCCTTGGAACTCCTTTTAAGAACTCCAGAACACTTTTCCATACTCGTACAAATTTCTCAAGTTGTGCCCAGAGTCAACCGAGGCTAAAGCCAAGGTTTTTGTTTGTTTTGTTTGATTATTTTTAATGGCAATAAGGGAAGAGGGGCGTGTGGGGGAAATTGATCTACTTAGATGTGCCTATTTTGTGTATGGAGGGTAATGGTTACAACCTTAAAGTTCTCCCGGCCCCCGCTTTCCTAGGAATATATTAAAAACTAATAACTGCCACCCCAGCGTGGCTGCGCTTGAATTTCCGACTGCCTGAAAATAGCTGCCGGGAGCCTGGCCCTCCGCTGGGATCAAGGAAAGCTCCCCCTGGCCGCGCCCCGCTGGCGGAAGGGGAAGGGATCCCGGGAGGGCGCCACCGAGCTAGAGCTACTGCTATTTTGGGCCCAGCCGAGCGGGTGCGTCAATGCTTGCGCCCCTGCGTCACCGCCACCCCCACCCCTTTCCTTCTCCCCTGCTCTCCAAACTCTCACTTTTTCCCTTTCGTTCGCGTGGAATCGCTTCTGCCCACGGCTCTCTGACGCTACAGAGCTCATGCTAATAAGCTATTCTTCGCACTCCTCCCCTAACCCCCCTACTCACACACCCTTCACCCGCCACCACAATCCCTTTCAACTGATACATATAGAGGCGGCAAGGCGCGCGCGCGCGCGCACACACACACACACACACACACACACACACACACACACACAGAGGCGCGCACACACTTCCTGGTTTTATTTTTTCTCGCGTCCGCTAGGGCACGCTGAGCCGCGGAGGCGGCAGCAGCAGCAGCAGCAGCGGCAGTCGCAACATCTGGGGGAAACTTAAGGTGGTCACGCAGGTTTTCCCGAAGCTGCCGCGCAGAGGAACTTGTGGCTTCCCGGGCAGCAGCAGGGCAACTGATGTCTACGCCTCTCCTGCCACTGGGGAACAGGAGGCGGCGGGGAGCGGAAAGAGGCGGGGTTGTTGATTAGAGTTGAGCTCTTCGGTCCGTGGATAGTTCCACCGCGCTTTCAGCTTTTACAGGATGGGGGTGGGGAGGTTGTCAAAGGCGCCCCGGTGGCCTGGAAGCGAGCCCCGCTGTGGGAGGCGAGGAGGCTGGAACTCTGCGGGCAGAGAGGGGAGACGCCCCTGAACCCTCCCTCCCCTCTTCCCCGCCTCTCCCAGCCCCAAGGGAGAAGCCCTCAGAGACCCTCCCAGCTCAGGCCGTGGCACCGGCAAGGGGGTCCGCTCCTGAGAGAAGCAGCGTTTCCTTTGCTAGAAAGCTCCTCTCGCCCTCAGCGTGGCGGGTGGATTGACTTGCCAAGCGGAATGTGCGGCTACTCGCAGGGCAGCGGGCGTGCGGCACGCTCCCACAGCCCGCCAGGGCCGATCTCCTGGTAGGGCTGGACGCTCACACTTGATGCTCACCTGAGCTACTCTACCTTCTTCTCCTCATGTTTTGTCTTCAGTTGGAGGCTATGAGAGCCCTGTGCTTCAGAAGAGGGTCGACTTATTTCCCTAAAACTCGTGGGAGGATAGGAGTTAGTGGTGGGCACAGAGGAGTGTCGAAAGTATTAGAGTTGGCAAAAGGTGAAATTAGATAACCTTTCTACAGAAGGCGCACCTGTTGCCGACTGCTTGGCTGCATTGTCTGCAAAAGAAAAGTGGATGACACCTCACTTTGACTTTTGGGGTCCCATAAGGGCTGGATTGTTGCCTAACCCCTCCCGTTCCCTCTCCTCCCTTCCCCTCGCACCACGTTTTCCCTCGCACGTGAGCACTGAAAGGAAAGGAACACAGAAAATAGCCCCTGCCCATTGCCTTCCACCTTGGACTGTGTGTGTGTGTGTGTGTGTGTGTGTGTGTGTGTGTGTGTGTGTGTAATGAGGGAGAGGAGAGAGAGAGAGAGAGAGAGAGAAGAGAGAGAGAATATGAATATGCAGGTGACGGCGGCCAGGGACAGGGAAAGGGAGAAGAGGGGAATGCTGCACGGATCTAGGGAAATCCCAACCCGACTGCCTGAGCCCTCTGAGTATCTCATGTCATGGGACTTCTGTACGAGCTTCCGCTAATGGGGGTGACGACTGTGGGTGGGTGAGGTTAGGGCGCTGCCAGGCACACCCCATCCCGTGCGATTCTAGGTGCTGGCTACCTGGCTTACCACAGGGTTCCCTGCGCTCTGGCTTTTGTTGCACCCTCCCCCACGTGTGAGCGGTTGGGCGGAGCGGTGGCTAGGGAGATTGGGGGAGGTGGGTGAGATGTTGCGGCTCTGTGAGCTGAGAGGACCTAACTGGAGAGGTCACACTTCTTTCGGAAAAAAAAGAGAAGAGAAGAAGAAGAAGAAGAAAAGAAAACCAAGCTGACTACCAAGGTGAACCCAGAATGGTTCCCACCTTAAAATCGGCCCTGCTCGTGACGTCAGGTCGGAAATATACCAAAGCGAGCGCCGGCCAGGAGTCTGGGGAGCGCGGCAGCGCGGTGATTGGGCGGCGGGCCGCTGACGCGCGCTGACGCGCGGAGACTTTAGGTGCATGTTGGCAGCAGCAGTGCGAGCCACATAAACAAAGGCACATTGGCGGCCAGGGCCAGTCCGCCCGGCGGCTCGTTCACCGCTCCGCAGTCCCGCTCGCCAGCCCAGCCGGCCGGCCGCCTTCCCCTGCTCCTTTCCGGCTCTCGGCCTCTGGGATCTCTTCGTCCATCTCGCCCGCCCCTCCCTGACCCTGAACCCGGGCATCCAGAGGGGACTACACTTCGGCCGAGTTGAATGAATGAAGAGA